>NW_026542844.1:0-140748 GCF_028750875.1 Macrosteles quadrilineatus
TTATATTATGATAAAAAAACCTGTGAATATTTATTTGCATATTATCCTTCCTATAATATTATTATATATGTATTATTAATAACAAAAGTATTATTATAAAGTGTTCATTCATATATAATTATTATTATAAAAATATTATAAAATATGTATTTATATTATGATCAAAAACATTTATATATATTTATTTGTATATTATCCTTCCTATAATATTATTATATATGTATTATTCATAACAAAAACATCATTAAAAAGTGTTCATTCATATATAATTATTTTTATATAAAAATTATAAAATATGTATTTATATTATGATAAAAAAAACCTGTCAATATTTAATTGCATATTATCCTTACTATAATATTAATATATATGTATTATTATTATTAAAAACATTATTAAAAAGTGGTCATTCATATATAATTATAATTATAAAAATATTATAAAATATGTATTTATATTATGATCAAAAACATTTATATATATTTATTTGTATATTATCCTTTCTATAATATTATTATATATGTATTATTCATAACAAAAAACATTATTAAAAAGTGTTCATTCATATATTATTATTATTATAAAAATATTATAAAATATGTATTTATATTATGATCAAAAACATTTATATATATTTATTTGTATATTATCCTTTCTATAATATTATTATATATGTATTATTCATAACAAAAACATTATTAAAAAGTGTTCATTCATATATAATTATAATTATAAAAAAACTTTAAACTATGTATTTATATTATGATCAAAAAACCTGTCAATATTTATTTGCATATTATCGTTTCTATAATATTATTATATTTGTATTATTAATTACAAAAACATTACTAAAAAGTGTTCATTCATATATAATTATTATTATAAAAAAAACTTTAAACTATGTATTTATATTATGTTCAAAAAAACCTGTCAATATCTATTTGCATATTATCGTTTCTATAATATTATTATATTTGTATTATTAATTACAAAAACATTACTAAAAAGTGTTCATTCATATATAATTATTATTATAAAAATATTATAAAATATGTATTTATATTATGATCAAAAACATTTATATATATTTATTTGTATATTATCCTTCCTATAATATTATTATATATGTATTATTAATAACAAAAACATTATTAAAAAGTGTTCATTCATATATAATTATAATTATAAAAAAACTTTAAACTATGTATTTATATTATGATCAAAAAAAACCTGTCAATATTTATTTTCATATTATCGTTTCTATAATATTATTATATTTGTATTATTAATTACAAAAACATTACTAAAAAGTGTTCATTCATATATAATTATTATTATAAAAAACTTTAAAATATGTATTTATATTATGATAAAAAAAAAACCTGTGAATATTTATTTGCATATTATCCTTCCTATAATATTATTATATATGTATTATTAATAACAAAAACATTATTAAAAAGTGTTCATTCATATATAATTATTATTATAAAAATATTATAAAATATGTTTTTATATTATGATCAAAAACATTTATATATATTTATTTGTATATTATCCTTTCTATAATATTATTATATATGTATTATTCATAACAAAAACATTATTAAAAATTGTTCATTCATATATAATTATAATTATAAAAAAACTTTAAACTATGTATTTATATTATGATCAAAAAACCTGTCAATATTTATTTGCATATTATCGTTTCTATAATATTATTATATTTGTATTATTAATTACAAAAACATTACTAAAAAGTGTTCATTCATATATAATTATTATTATAAAAAAACTTTAAACTATGTTTTTATATTATGTTCAAAAAAACCTGTCAATATCTATTTGCATATTATCGTTTCTATAATATTAGTATATATGTATTATTAATAACAAAAACATTATTAAAAAGTGTTCATTCATATATAATTATAATTATAAAAATATTATAAAATATGTATTTATATTATGATCAAAAACATTTTTATATATTTATTTGTATATTATCCTTCCTATAATATTATTATATATGTATTATTCATAACAAAAACATTATTAAAAAGTGTTCATTCATATATAATTATAATTATAAAAAAACTTTAAACTATGTATTTATATTATGATCAAAAAAACTTGTCAATATTTATTTGCATATTATTGTTTCTATAATATTATTATATTTGTATTATTAATTACAAAAACATTACTAAAAAGTGTTCATTCATATATAATTATTATTATAAAAAAACTTTAAAATATGTATTTATATTATGATAAAAAAAACCTGTCAATATTTAATTGCATATTATCCTTCCTATAATATTAATATATATGTATTATTATTATTAAAAACATTATTAAAAAGTGTTCATTCATATATAATTATAATTATAAAAATATTATAAAATATGTATTTATATTATGATCAAAAACATTTATATATATTTATTTGTATATTATCCTTCCTATAATATTATTATATATGTATTATTAATAACAAAAACATTATTCAAAAGTGTTCATTCATATATAATTATTATTATAAAAATATTATAAAATATGTATTTATATTATGATCAAAAACATTTATATATATTTATTTGTATATTATCCTTCCTATAATATTATTATATATGTATTTTTAATAACAAAAACATCATTAAAAAGTGTTCATTCATATATAATTATTTTTATATAAAAATTTTAAAATATGTATTTATATTATGATAAAAAAAACCTGTCAATATTTAATTGCATATTATCCTTACTATAATATTAATATATATGTATTATTATTATTAAAAACATTATTAAAAAGTGTTCATTCATATATAATTATAATTATAAAAATATTATAAAATATGTATTTATATTATGATCAAAAACATTTATATATATTTATTTGTATATTATCCTTCCAATAATATTATTATACATGTATTATTCATAACAAAAACATTATTAAAAAGTGTTCATTCATATATAATTATTATTATAAAAAAACTTTAAACTATGTATTTATATTATGTTCAAAAAACCTGTCAATATCTATTTGCATATTATCGTTTCTATAATATTATTATATTTGTATTATTAATTACAAAAACATTACTAAAAAGTGTTCATTCATATATAATTATTATTATAAAAATATTATAAAATATGTATTTATATTATGATCAAAAACATTTATATATATTTATTAGTATATTATCCTTCCTATAATATTATTATATATGTATTATTAATAACAAAAACATTATTAAAAAGTGTTCATTCATATATAATTATAATTATAAAAAAACTTTAAACTATGTATTTATATTATGATCAAAAAAACCTGTCAATATTTATTTTCATATTATCGTTTCTATAATATTATTATATTTGTATTATTAATTACAAAAACATTACTAAAAAGTGTTCATTCATATATAATTATTATTATAAAAAACTTTAAAATATGTATTTAAATTATGATAAAAAAAACCTGTGAATATTTATTTGCATATTATCCTTCCTATAATATTATTATATATGTATTATTAATAACAAAAACATTATTAAAAAGTGTTCATTCATATATAATTATTATTATAAAAATATTATAAAATATGTATTTATATTATGATCAAAAACATTTATATATATTTATTTGTATATTATCCTTCCTATAATATTATTATATATGTATTATTAATAACAAAAACATTATTAAAAAGTGTTCATTCATATATAATTATAATTATAAAAAAACTTTAAACTATGTATTTATATTATGATCAAAAAAACCTGTCAATATTTATTTTCATATTATCGTTTCTATAATATTATTATATTTGTATTATTAATTACAAAAACATTACTAAAAAGTGTTCATTCATATATAATTATTATTATAAAAAACTTTAAAATATGTATTTATATTATGATAAAAAAAACCTGTGAATATTTATTTGCATATTATCCTTCCTATAATATTATTATATATGTATTATTAATAACAAAAACATTATTAAAAAGTGTTCATTCATATATAATTATTATTATAAAAATATTATAAAATATGTTTTTATATTATGATCAAAAACATTTATATATATTTATTTGTATATTATCCTTTCAATAATATTATTATATATGTATTATTCATAACAAAAACATTATTAAAAAGTGTTCATTCATATATAATTATAATTATAAAAAAACTTTAAACTATGTATTTATATTATGATCAAAAAACCTGTCAATATTTATTTGCATATTATCGTTTCTATAATATTATTATATTTGTATTATTAATTACAAAAACATTACTAAAAAGTGTTCATTCATATATAATTATTATTATAAAAAAACTTTAAACTATGTATTTATATTATGTTCAAAAAAACCTGTCAATATCTATTTGCATATTATCGTTTCTATAATATTAGTATATATGTATTATTAATAACAAAAACATTATTAAAAAGTGTTCATTCATATATAATTATAATTATAAAAATATTATAAAATATGTTTTTATATTATGATCAAAAACATTTTTATATATTTATTTGTATATTATCCTTCCTATAATATTATTATATATGTATTATTCATAACAAAAACATTATTAAAAAGTGTTCATTCATATATAATTATAATTATAAAAAAACTTTAAACTATGTATTTATATTATGATCAAAAAAACTTGTCAATATTTATTTGCATATTATTGTTTCTATAATATTATTATATTTGTATTATTAATTACAAAAACATTACTAAAAAGTGTTCATTCATATATAATTATTATTATAAAAAACTTTAAAATATGTATTTATATTATGATAAAAAAAACCTGTCAATATTTAATTGCATATTATCCTTCCTATAATATTAATATATATGTATTATTATTATTAAAAACATTATTAAAAAGTGTTCATTCATATATAATTATAATTATAAAAATATTATAAAATATGTATTTATATTATGATCAAAAACATTTATATATATTTATTTGTATATTATCCTTCCTATAATATTATTATATATGTATTATTAATAACAAAAACATTATTCAAAAGTGTTCATTCATATATAATTATTATTATAAAAATATTATAAAATATGTATTTATATTATGATCAAAAACATTTATATATATTTATTTGTATATTATCCTTCCTATAATATTATTATATATGTATTATTAATAACAAAAACATCATTAAAAAGTGTTCATTCATATATAATTATTTTTATATAAAAATTTTAAAATATGTATTTATATTATGATAAAAAAAACCTGTCAATATTTAATTGCATATTATCCTTACTATAATATTAATATATATGTATTATTATTATTAAAAACATTATTAAAAAGTGTTCATTCATGTATAATAATAATTATAAAAATATTATAAAATATGTATTTATATTATGATCAAAAACATTTATATATATTTATTTGTATATTATCCTTCCTATAATATTATTATATATGTATTATTCATAACAAAAACATTATTAAAAAGTGTTCATTCATATATAATTATAATTATAAAAAAACTTTAAACTATGTATTTATATTATGATCAAAAAACCTGTCAATATTTATTTGCATATTATCGTTTCTATAATATTATTATATTTGTATTATTAATTACAAAAACATTACTAAAAAGTGTTCATTCATATATAATTATTATTATAAAAAAACTTTAAACTATGTATTTATATTATGTTCAAAAAAACCTGTCAATATCTATTTGCATATTATCGTTTCTATAATATTATTATATTTGTATTATTAATTACAAAAACATTACTAAAAAGTGTTCATTCATATATAATTATTATTATAAAAATATTATAAAATATGTATTTATATTATGATCAAAAACATTTATATATATTTATTTGTATATTATCCTTCCTATAATATTATTATATATGTATTATTAATAACAAAAACATTATTAAAAAGTGTTCATTCATATATAATTATAATTATAAAAAAACTTTAAACTATGTATTTATATTATGATCAAAAAAACCTGTCAATATTTATTTTCATATTATCGTTTCTATAATATTATTATATTTGTATTATTAATTACAAAAACATTACTAAAAAGTGTTCATTCATATATAATTATTATTATAAAAAACTTTAAAATATGTATTTATATTATGATAAAAAAAAACCTGTGAATATTTATTTGCATATTATCCTTCCTATAATATTATTATATATGTATTATTAATAACAAAAACATTATTAAAAAGTGTTCATTCATATATAATTATTATTATAAAAATATTATAAAATATGTTTTTATATTATGATCAAAAACATTTATATATATTTATTTGTATATTATCCTTTCTATAATATTATTATATATGTATTATTCATAACAAAAACATTATTAAAAATTGTTCATTCATATATAATTATAATTATAAAAAAACTTTAAACTATGTATTTATATTATGATCAAAAAACCTGTCAATATTTATTTGCATATTATCGTTTCTATAATATTATTATATTTGTATTATTAATTACAAAAACATTACTAAAAAGTGTTCATTCATATATAATTATTATTATAAAAAAACTTTAAACTATGTTTTTATATTATGTTCAAAAAAACCTGTCAATATCTATTTGCATATTATCGTTTCTATAATATTAGTATATATGTATTATTAATAACAAAAACATTATTAAAAAGTGTTCATTCATATATAATTATAATTATAAAAATATTATAAAATATGTATTTATATTATGATCAAAAACATTTTTATATATTTATTTGTATATTATCCTTCCTATAATATTATTATATATGTATTATTCATAACAAAAACATTATTAAAAAGTGTTCATTCATATATAATTATAATTATAAAAAAACTTTAAACTATGTATTTATATTATGATCAAAAAAACTTGTCAATATTTATTTGCATATTATTGTTTCTATAATATTATTATATTTGTATTATTAATTACAAAAACATTACTAAAAAGTGTTCATTCATATATAATTATTATTATAAAAAACTTTAAAATATGTATTTATATTATGATAAAAAAAACCTGTCAATATTTAATTGCATATTATCCTTCCTATAATATTAATATATATGTATTATTATTATTAAAAACATTATTAAAAAGTGTTCATTCATATATAATTATAATTATAAAAATATTATAAAATATGTATTTATATTATGATCAAAAACATTTATATATATTTATTTGTATATTATCCTTCCTATAATATTATTATATATGTATTATTAATAACAAAAACATTATTCAAAAGTGTTCATTCATATATAATTATTATTATAAAAATATTATAAAATATGTATTTATATTATGATCAAAAACATTTATATATATTTATTTGTATATTATCCTTCCTATAATATTATTATATATGTATTTTTAATAACAAAAACATCATTAAAAAGTGTTCATTCATATATAATTATTTTTATATAAAAATTTTAAAATATGTATTTATATTATGATAAAATAAACCTGTCAATATTTGCATATTATCCTTACTATAATATTAATATATATGTATTATTATTATTAAAAACATTATTAAAAAGTGTTCATTCATGTATAATAATAATTATAAAAATATTATAAAATATGTATTTATATTATGATCAAAAACATTTATATATATTTATTTGTATATTATCCTTCCTATAATATTATTATATATGTATTATTAATAACAAAAACATTATTCAAAAGTGTTCATTCATATATAATTATTATTATAAAAATATTATAAAATATGTATTTATATTATGATCAAAAACATTTATATATATTTATTTGTATATTATCCTTCCTATAATATTATTATATATGTATTATTAATAACAAAAACATCATTAAAAAGTGTTCATTCATATATAATTATTTTTATATAAAAATTTTAAAATATGTATTTATATTATGATAAAAAAAACCTGTCAATATTTAATTGCATATTATCCTTACTATAATATTAATATATATGTATTATTATTATTAAAAACATTATTAAAAAGTGTTCATTCATATATAATTATAATTATAAAAATATTATAAAATATGTATTTATATTATGATCAAAAACATTTATATATATTTATTTGTATATTATCCTTCCAATAATATTATTATACATGTATTATTCATAACAAAAACATTATTAAAAAGTGTTCATTCATATATAATTATTATTATAAAAAAACTTTAAACTATGTATTTATATTATGTTCAAAAAACCTGTCAATATCTATTTGCATATTATCGTTTCTATAATATTATTATATTTGTATTATTAATTACAAAAACATTACTAAAAAGTGTTCATTCATATATAATTATTATTATAAAAATATTATAAAATATGTATTTATATTATGATCAAAAACATTTATATATATTTATTAGTATATTATCCTTCCTATAATATTATTATATATGTATTATTAATAACAAAAACATTATTAAAAAGTGTTCATTCATATATAATTATAATTATAAAAAAACTTTAAACTATGTATTTATATTATGATCAAAAAAACCTGTCAATATTTATTTTCATATTATCGTTTCTATAATATTATTATATTTGTATTATTAATTACAAAAACATTACTAAAAAGTGTTCATTCATATATAATTATTATTATAAAAAACTTTAAAATATGTATTTAAATTATGATAAAAAAAACCTGTGAATATTTATTTGCATATTATCCTTCCTATAATATTATTATATATGTATTATTAATAACAAAAACATTATTAAAAAGTGTTCATTCATATATAATTATTATTATAAAAATATTATAAAATATGTATTTATATTATGATCAAAAACATTTATATATATTTATTTGTATATTATCCTTCCTATAATATTATTATATATGTATTATTAATAACAAAAACATTATTAAAAAGTGTTCATTCATATATAATTATAATTATAAAAAAACTTTAAACTATGTATTTATATTATGATCAAAAAAACCTGTCAATATTTATTTTCATATTATCGTTTCTATAATATTATTATATTTGTATTATTAATTACAAAAACATTACTAAAAAGTGTTCATTCATATATAATTATTATTATAAAAAACTTTAAAATATGTATTTATATTATGATAAAAAAAACCTGTGAATATTTATTTGCATATTATCCTTCCTATAATATTATTATATATGTATTATTAATAACAAAAACATTATTAAAAAGTGTTCATTCATATATAATTATTATTATAAAAATATTATAAAATATGTTTTTATATTATGATCAAAAACATTTATATATATTTATTTGTATATTATCCTTTCAATAATATTATTATATATGTATTATTCATAACAAAAACATTATTAAAAAGTGTTCATTCATATATAATTATAATTATAAAAAAACTTTAAACTATGTATTTATATTATGATCAAAAAACCTGTCAATATTTATTTGCATATTATCGTTTCTATAATATTATTATATTTGTATTATTAATTACAAAAACATTACTAAAAAGTGTTCATTCATATATAATTATTATTATAAAAAAACTTTAAACTATGTATTTATATTATGTTCAAAAAAACCTGTCAATATCTATTTGCATATTATCGTTTCTATAATATTAGTATATATGTATTATTAATAACAAAAACATTATTAAAAAGTGTTCATTCATATATAATTATAATTATAAAAATATTATAAAATATGTTTTTATATTATGATCAAAAACATTTTTATATATTTATTTGTATATTATCCTTCCTATAATATTATTATATATGTATTATTCATAACAAAAACATTATTAAAAAGTGTTCATTCATATATAATTATAATTATAAAAAAACTTTAAACTATGTATTTATATTATGATCAAAAAAACTTGTCAATATTTATTTGCATATTATTGTTTCTATAATATTATTATATTTGTATTATTAATTACAAAAACATTACTAAAAAGTGTTCATTCATATATAATTATTATTATAAAAAACTTTAAAATATGTATTTATATTATGATAAAAAAAACCTGTCAATATTTAATTGCATATTATCCTTCCTATAATATTAATATATATGTATTATTATTATTAAAAACATTATTAAAAAGTGTTCATTCATATATAATTATAATTATAAAAATATTATAAAATATGTATTTATATTATGATCAAAAACATTTATATATATTTATTTGTATATTATCCTTCCTATAATATTATTATATATGTATTATTAATAACAAAAACATTATTCAAAAGTGTTCATTCATATATAATTATTATTATAAAAATATTATAAAATATGTATTTATATTATGATCAAAAACATTTATATATATTTATTTGTATATTATCCTTCCTATAATATTATTATATATGTATTATTAATAACAAAAACATCATTAAAAAGTGTTCATTCATATATAATTATTTTTATATAAAAATTTTAAAATATGTATTTATATTATGATAAAAAAAACCTGTCAATATTTAATTGCATATTATCCTTACTATAATATTAATATATATGTATTATTATTATTAAAAACATTATTAAAAAGTGTTCATTCATGTATAATAATAATTATAAAAATATTATAAAATATGTATTTATATTATGATCAAAAACATTTATATATATTTATTTGTATATTATCCTTCCTATAATATTATTATATATGTAATATTAATAACAAAAACATTATTCAAAAGTGTTCATTCATATATAATTATTATTATAAAAATATTATAAAATATGTATTTATATTATGATCAAAAACATTTATATATATTTATTTGTATATTATCCTTCCTATAATATTATTATATATGTATTATTAATAACAAAAACATCATTAAAAAGTGTTCATTCATATATAATTATTTTTATATAAAAATTTTAAAATATGTATTTATATTATGATAAAAAAAACCTGTCAATATTTAATTGCATATTATCCTTACTATAATATTAATATATATGTATTATTATTATTAAAAACATTATTAAAAAGTGTTCATTCATATATAATTATAATTATAAAAATATTATAAAATATGTATTTATATTATGATCAAAAACATTTATATATATTTATTTGTATATTATCCTTCCTATAATATTATTATACATGTATTATTCATAACAAAAACATTATTAAAAAGTGTTCATTCATATATAATTATTATTATAAAAAAACTTTAAACTATGTATTTATATTATGTTCAAAAAAACCTGTCAATATCTATTTGCATATTATCGTTTCTATAATATTATTATATTTGTATTATTAATTACAAAAACATTACTAAAAAGTGTTCATTCATATATAATTATTATTATAAAAATATTATAAAATATGTATTTATATTATGATCAAAAACATTTATATATATTTATTAGTATATTATCCTTCCTATAATATTATTATATATGTATTATTAATAACAAAAACATTATTAAAAAGTGTTCATTCATATATAATTATAATTATAAAAAAACTTTAAACTATGTATTTATATTATGATCAAAAAAACCTGTCAATATTTATTTTCATATTATCGTTTCTATAATATTATTATATTTGTATTATTAATTACAAAAACATTACTAAAAAGTGTTCATTCATATATAATTATTATTATAAAAAACTTTAAAATATGTATTTATATTATGATAAAAAAAACCTGTGAATATTTATTTGCATATTATCCTTCCTATAATATTATTATATATGTATTATTAATAACAAAAACATTATTAAAAAGTGTTCATTCATATATAATTATTATTATAAAAATATTATAAAATATGTTTTTATATTATGATCAAAAACATTTATATATATTTATTTGTATATTATCCTTTCTATAATATTATTATATATGTATTATTCATAACAAAAACATTATTAAAAAGTGTTCATTCATATATAATTATAATTATAAAAAAACTTTAAACTATGTATTTATATTATGATCAAAAAACCTGTCAATATTTATTTGCATATTATCGTTTCTATAATATTATTATATTTGTATTATTAATTACAAAAACATTACTAAAAAGTGTTCATTCATATATAATTATTATTATAAAAAACTTTAAAATATGTATTTAAATTATGATAAAAAAAACCTGTGAATATTTATTTGCATATTATCCTTCCTATAATATTATTATATATGTATTATTAATAACAAAAACATTATTAAAAAGTGTTCATTCATATATAATTATTATTATAAAAATATTATAAAATATGTATTTATATTATGATCAAAAACATTTATATATATTTATTTGTATATTATCCTTCCTATAATATTATTATATATGTATTATTAATAACAAAAACATTATTAAAAAGTGTTCATTCATATATAATTATAATTATAAAAAAACTTTAAACTATGTATTTATATTATGATCAAAAAAACCTGTCAATATTTATTTTCATATTATCGTTTCTATAATATTATTATATTTGTATTATTAATTACAAAAACATTACTAAAAAGTGTTCATTCATATATAATTATTATTATAAAAAACTTTAAAATATGTATTTATATTATGATAAAAAAAACCTGTGAATATTTATTTGCATATTATCCTTCCTATAATATTATTATATATGTATTATTAATAACAAAAACATTATTAAAAAGTGTTCATTCATATATAATTATTATTATAAAAATATTATAAAATATGTTTTTATATTATGATCAAAAACATTTATATATATTTTTTTGTATATTATCCTTTCAATAATATTATTATATATGTATTATTCATAACAAAAACATTATTAAAAAGTGTTCATTCATATATAATTATAATTATAAAAAAACTTTAAACTATGTATTTATATTATGATCAAAAAACCTGTCAATATTTATTTGCATATTATCGTTTCTATAATATTATTATATTTGTATTATTAATTACAAAAACATTACTAAAAAGTGTTCATTCATATATAATTATTATTATAAAAAAACTTTAAACTATGTATTTATATTATGTTCAAAAAAACCTGTCAATATCTATTTGCATATTATCGTTTCTATAATATTAGTATATATGTATTATTAATAACAAAAACATTATTAAAAAGTGTTCATTCATATATAATTATAATTATAAAAATATTATAAAATATGTTTTTATATTATGATCAAAAACATTTTTATATATTTATTTGCATATTATTGTTTCTATAATATTATTATATTTGTATTATTAATTACAAAAACATTACTAAAAAGTGTTCATTCATATATAATTATTATTATAAAAAACTTTAAAATATGTATTTATATTATGATAAAAAAAACCTGTCAATATTTAATTGCATATTATCCTTCCTATAATATTAATATATATGTATTATTATTATTAAAAACATTATTAAAAAGTGTTCATTCATATATAATTATAATTATAAAAATATTATAAAATATGTATTTATATTATGATCAAAAACATTTATATATATTTATTTGTATATTATCCTTCCTATAATATTATTATATATGTATTATTAATAACAAAAACATTATTCAAAAGTGTTCATTCATATATAATTATTATTATAAAAATATTATAAAATATGTATTTATATTATGATCAAAAACATTTATATATATTTATTTGTATATTATCCTTCCTATAATATTATTATATATGTATTATTAATAACAAAAACATCATTAAAAAGTGTTCATTCATATATAATTATTTTTATATAAAAATTTTAAAATATGTATTTATATTATGATAAAAAAAACCTGTCAATATTTAATTGCATATTATCCTTACTATAATATTAATATATATGTATTATTATTATTAAAAACATTATTAAAAAGTGTTCATTCATGTATAATAATAATTATAAAAATATTATAAAATATGTATTTATATTATGATCAAAAACATTTATATATATTTATTTGTATATTATCCTTCCTATAATATTATTATATATGTAATATTAATAACAAAAACATTATTCAAAAGTGTTCATTCATATATAATTATTATTATAAAAATATTATAAAATATGTATTTATATTATGATCAAAAACATTTATATATATTTATTTGTATATTATCCTTCCTATAATATTATTATATATGTATTATTAATAACAAAAACATCATTAAAAAGTGTTCATTCATATATAATTATTTTTATATAAAAATTTTAAAATATGTATTTATATTATGATAAAAAAAACCTGTCAATATTTAATTGCATATTATCCTTACTATAATATTAATATATATGTATTATTATTATTAAAAACATTATTAAAAAGTGTTCATTCATATATAATTATAATTATAAAAATATTATAAAATATGTATTTATATTATGATCAAAAACATTTATATATATTTATTTGTATATTATCCTTCCTATAATATTATTATACATGTATTATTCATAACAAAAACATTATTAAAAAGTGTTCATTCATATATAATTATTATTATAAAAAAACTTTAAACTATGTATTTATATTATGTTCAAAAAAACCTGTCAATATCTATTTGCATATTATCGTTTCTATAATATTATTATATTTGTATTATTAATTACAAAAACATTACTAAAAAGTGTTCATTCATATATAATTATTATTATAAAAATATTATAAAATATGTATTTATATTATGATCAAAAACATTTATATATATTTATTAGTATATTATCCTTCCTATAATATTATTATATATGTATTATTAATAACAAAAACATTATTAAAAAGTGTTCATTCATATATAATTATAATTATAAAAAAACTTTAAACTATGTATTTATATTATGATCAAAAAAACCTGTCAATATTTATTTTCATATTATCGTTTCTATAATATTATTATATTTGTATTATTAATTACAAAAACATTACTAAAAAGTGTTCATTCATATATAATTATTATTATAAAAAACTTTAAAATATGTATTTATATTATGATAAAAAAAACCTGTGAATATTTATTTGCATATTATCCTTCCTATAATATTATTATATATGTATTATTAATAACAAAAACATTATTAAAAAGTGTTCATTCATATATAATTATTATTATAAAAATATTATAAAATATGTTTTTATATTATGATCAAAAACATTTATATATATTTATTTGTATATTATCCTTTCTATAATATTATTATATATGTATTATTCATAACAAAAACATTATTAAAAAGTGTTCATTCATATATAATTATAATTATAAAAAAACTTTAAACTATGTATTTATATTATGATCAAAAAACCTGTCAATATTTATTTGCATATTATCGTTTCTATAATATTATTATATTTGTATTATTAATTACAAAAACATTACTAAAAAGTGTTCATTCATATATAATTATTATTATAAAAAAACTTTAAACTATGTATTTTAATTATGTTCAAAAAAACCTGTCAATATCTATTTGCATATTATCGTTTCTATAATATTAGTATATATGTATTATTAATAACAAAAACATTATTCAAAAGTGTTCATTCATATATAATTATTATTATAAAAATATTATAAAATATGTATTTATATTATGATCAAAAACATTTATATATATTTATTTGTATATTATCCTTCCTATAATATTATTATATATGTATTAATCATAACAAAAACATTATTAAAAAGTGTTCATTAATATATAATTATAATTATAAAAAAACTTTAAACTATATATTTATATTATGATCAAAAAAACCTGTCAATATTTATTTTCATATTATCGTTTCTATAATATTATTATATTTGTATTATTAATTACAAAAACATTACTAAAAAGTGTTCATTCATATATAATTATTATTATAAAAAACTTTAAAATATGTATTTATATTATGATAAAAAAAAACCTGTGAATATTTATTTGCATATTATCCTTCCTATAATATTATTATATATGTATTATTAATAACAAAAACATTATTAAAAAGTGTTCATTCATATATAATTATTATTATAAAAATATTATAAAATATGTTTTTATATTATGATCAAAAACATTTATATATATTTATTTGTATATTATCCTTCCTATAATATTATTATATATGTATTATTCATAACAAAAACATTATTAAAAAGTGTTCATTCATATATTATTATAATTATAAAAATATTATAAAATATGTATTTATATTATGATCAAAAAACCTGTCAATATTTATTTGCATATTATCGTTTCTATAATATTATTATATTTGTATTATTAATTACAAAAACATTACTAAAAAGTGTTCATTCATATATAATTATTATTATAAAAAAACTTTAAACTATGTATTTTAATTATGTTCAAAAAAACCTGTCAATATCTATTTGCATATTATCGTTTCTATAATATTAGTATATATGTATTATTAATAACAAAAACATTATTCAAAAGTGTTCATTCATATATAATTATTATTATAAAAATATTATAAAATATGTATTTATATTATGATCAAAAACATTTATATATATTTATTTGTATATTATCCTTCCTATAATATTATTATATATGTATTAATCATAACAAAAACATTATTAAAAAGTGTTCATTCATATATAATTATAATTATAAAAAAACTTTAAACTATATATTTATATTATGATCAAAAAAACCTGTCAATATTTATTTTCATATTATCGTTTCTATAATATTATTATATTTGTATTATTAATTACAAAAACATTACTAAAAAGTGTTCATTCATATATAATTATTATTATAAAAAACTTTAAAATATGTATTTATATTATGATAAAAAAAACCTGTGAATATTTATTTGCATATTATCCTTCCTATAATATTAGTATATATGTATTATTAATAACAAAAACATTATTCAAAAGTGTTCATTCATATATAATTATTATTATAAAAATATTATAAAATATGTATTTATATTATGATCAAAAACATTTATATATATTTATTTGTATATTATCCTTCCTATAATATTATTATATATGTATTATTAATAACAAAAACATCATTAAAAAGTGTTCATTCATATATAATTATTTTTATATAAAAATTTTAAAACATGTATTTATATTATGATAAAAAAAACCTGTCAATATTTAATTGCATATTATCCTTACTATAATATTAATATATATGTATTATTATTATTAAAAACATTATTAAAAAGTGTTCATTCATGTATAATAATAATTATAAAAATATTATAAAATATGTATTTATATTATGATCAAAAACATTTATATATATTTATTTGTATATTATCCTTCCTATAATATTATTATATATGTATTATTAATAACAAAAACATTATTCAAAAGTGTTCATTCATATATAATTATTATTATAAAAATATTATAAAATATGTATTTATATTATGATCAAAAACATTTATATATATTTATTTGTATATTATCCTTCCTATAATATTATTATATATGTATTATTAATAACAAAAACATCATTAAAAAGTGTTCATTCATATATAATTATTTTTATATAAAAATTTTAAAATATGTATTTATATTATGATAAAAAAAAACCTTTCAATATTTAATTGCATATTATCCTTACTATAATATTAATATATATGTATTATTATTATTAAAAACATTATTAAAAGTGTTCATTCATATATAATTATAATTATAAAAATATTATAAAATATGTATTTATATTATGATCAAAAACATTTATATATATTTATTTGTATATTATCCTTCCTATAATATTATTATACATGTATTATTCATAACAAAAACATTATTAAAAAGTGTTCATTCATATATAATTATTATTATAAAAAAACTTTAAACTATGTATTTATATTATGTTCAAAAAAACCTGTCAATATCTATTTGCATATTATCGTTTCTATAATGTTATTATATTTGTATTATTAATAAAAAAAACATTACTAAAAAGTGTTCATTCATATATAATTATTATTATAAAAAAACTTTAAACTATGTATTTTAATTATGTTCAAAAAAACCTGTCAATATCTATTTGCATATTATCGTTTCTATAATATTAGTATATATGTATTATTAATAACAAAAACATTATTCAAAAGTGTTCATTCATATATAATTATTATTATAAAAATATTATAAAATATGTATTTATATTATGATCAAAAACATTTATATATATATTTATTTGTATATTATCCTTCCTATAATATTATTATATATGTATTAATCATAACAAAAACATTATTAAAAAGTGTTCATTCATATATAATTATAATTATAAAAAAAACTTTAAACTATATATTTATATTATGATCAAAAAAACCTGTCAATATTTATTTTCATATTATCGTTTCTATAATATTATTATATTTGTATTATTAATTACAAAAACATTACTAAAAAGTGTTCATTCATATATAATTATTATTATAAAAAACTTTAAAATATGTATTTATATTATGATAAAAAAAACCTGTGAATATTTATTTGCATATTATCCTTCCTATAATATTATTATATATGTATTATTAATAACAAAAACATTATTAAAAAGTGTTCATTCATATATAATTATTATTATAAAAATATTATAAAATATGTTTTTATATTATGATCAAAAACATTTATATATATTTATTTGTATATTATCCTTTCTATAATATTATTATATATGTATTATTCATAACAAAAACATTATTAAAAAGTGTTCATTCATATATAATTATAATTATAAAAAAACTTTAAACTATGTATTTATATTATGATCAAAAAACCTGTCAATATTTATTTGCATATTATCGTTTCTATAATATTATTATATTTGTATTATTAATTACAAAAACATTACTAAAAAGTGTTCATTCATATATAATTATTATTATAAAAAAACTTTAAACTATGTATTTTAATTATGTTCAAAAAAACCTGTCAATATCTATTTGCATATTATCGTTTCTATAATATTAGTATATATGTATTATTAATAACAAAAACATTATTCAAAAGTGTTCATTCATATATAATTATTATTATAAAAATATTATAAAATATGTATTTATATTATGATCAAAAACATTTATATATATTTATTTGTATATTATCCTTCCTATAATATTATTATATATGTATTAATCATAACAAAAACATTATTAAAAAGTGTTCATTCATATATAATTATAATTATAAAAAAACTTTAAACTATATATTTATATTATGATCAAAAAAACCTGTCAATATTTATTTTCATATTATCGTTTCTATAATATTATTATATTTGTATTATTAATTACAAAAACATTACTAAAAAATGTTCATTCATATATAATTATTATTATAAAAAACTTTAAAATATGTATTTATATTATGATAAAAAAAAACCTGTGAATATTTATTTGCATATTATCCTTCCTATAATATTATTATATATGTATTATTAATAACAAAAACATTATTAAAAAGTGTTCATTCATATATAATTATTATTATAAAAATATTATAAAATATGTTTTTATATTATGATCAAAAACATTTATATATATTTATTTGTATATTATCCTTCCTATTATATTATTATATATGTATTATTCATAACAAAAACATTATTAAAAAGTGTTCATTCATATATTATTATAATTATAAAAATATTATAAAATATGTATTTATATTATGATCAAAAAACCTGTCAATATTTATTTGCATATTATCGTTTCTATAATATTATTATATTTGTATTATTAATTACAAAAACATTACTAAAAAGTGTTCATTCATATATAATTATTATTATAAAAAAACTTTAAACTATGTATTTTAATTATGTTCAAAAAAACCTGTCAATATCTATTTGCATATTATCGTTTCTATAATATTAGTATATATGTATTATTAATAACAAAAACATTATTCAAAAGTGTTCATTCATATATAATTATTATTATAAAAATATTATAAAATATGTATTTATATTATGATCAAAAACATTTATATATATTTATTTGTATATTATCCTTCCTATAATATTATTATATATGTATTAATCATAACAAAAACATTATTAAAAAGTGTTCATTCATATATAATTATAATTATAAAAAAACTTTAAACTATATATTTATATTATGATCAAAAAAACCTGTCAATATTTATTTTCATATTATCGTTTCTATAATATTATTATATTTGTATTATTAATTACAAAAACATTACTAAAAAGTGTTCATTCATATATAATTATTATTATAAAAAACTTTAAAATATGTATTTATATTATGATAAAAAAAAACCTGTGAATATTTATTTGCATATTATCCTTCCCATAATATTAGTATATATGTATTATTAATAACAAAAACATTATTCAAAAGTGTTCATTCATATATAATTATTATTATAAAAATATTATAAAATATGTATTTATATTATGATCAAAAACATTTATATATATTTATTTGTATATTATCCTTCCTATAATATTATTATATATGTATTATTAATAACAAAAACATCATTAAAAAGTGTTCATTCATATATAATTATTTTTATATAAAAATTTTAAAATATGTATTTATATTATGATAAAAAAAACCTGTCAATATTTAATTGCATATTATCCTTACTATAATATTAATATATATGTATTATTATTATTAAAAACATTATTAAAAAGTGTTCATTCATGTATAATAATAATTATATAAATATTATAAAATATGTATTTATATTATGATCAAAAACATTTATATATATTTATTTGTATATTATCCTTCCTATAATATTATTATATATGTATTATTAATAACAAAAACATTATTCAAAAGTGTTCATTCATATATAATTATTATTATAAAAATATTATAAAATATGTATTTATATTATGATCAAAAACATTTATATATATTTATTTGTATATTATCCTTCCTATAATATTATTATATATGTATTATTAATAACAAAAACATCATTAAAAAGTGTTCATTCATATATAATTATTTTTATATAAAAATTTTAAAATATGTATTTATATTATGATAAAAAAAACCTGTCAATATTTAATTGCATATTATCCTTACTATAATATTAATATATATGTATTATTATTATTAAAAACATTATTAAAAAGTGTTCATTCATATATAATTATAATTATAAAAATATTATAAAATATGTATTTATATTATGATCAAAAACATTTATATATATTTATTTGTATATTATCCTTCCTATAATATTATTATACATGTATTATTCATAACAAAAACATTATTAAAAAGTGTTCATTCATATATAATTATTATTATAAAAAAACTTTAAACTATGTATTTATATTATGTTCAAAAAAACCTGTCAATATCTATTTGCATATTATCGTTTCTATAATATTATTATATTTGTATTATTAATTACAAAAACATTACTAAAAAGTGTTCATTCATATATAATTATTATTATAAAAATATTATAAAATATGTATTTATATTATGATCAAAAACATTTATATATATTTATTAGTATATTATCCTTCCTATAATATTATTATATATGTATTATTAATAACAAAAACATTATTAAAAAGTGTTCATTCATATATAATTATAATTATAAAAAAACTTTAAACTATGTATTTATATTATGATCAAAAAAACCTGTCAATATTTATTTTCATATTATCGTTTCTATAATATTATTATATTTGTATTATTAATTACAAAAACATTACTAAAAAGTGTTCATTCATATATAATTATTATTATAAAAAACTTTAAAATATGTATTTATATTATGATAAAAAAAACCTGTGAATATTTATTTGCATATTATCCTTCCTATAATATTATTATATATGTATTATTAATAACAAAAACATTATTAAAAAGTGTTCATTCATATATAATTATTATTATAAAAATATTATAAAATATGTATTTATATTATGATCAAAAACATTTATATATATTTATTTGTATATTATCCTTCCTATAATATTATTATATATGTATTAATCATAACAAAAACATTATTAAAAAGTGTTCATTCATATATAATTATAATTATAAAAAAACTTTAAACTATATATTTATATTATGATCAAAAAAACCTGTCAATATTTATTTTCATATTATCGTTTCTATAATATTATTATATTTGTATTATTAATTACAAAAACATTACTAAAAAGTGTTCATTCATATATAATTATTATTATAAAAAACTTTAAAATATGTATTTATATTATGATAAAAAAAAACCTGTGAATATTTATTTGCATATTATCCTTCCTATAATATTATTATATATGTATTATTAATAACAAAAACATTATTAAAAAGTGTTCATTCATATATAATTATTATTATAAAAATATTATAAAATATGTTTTTATATTATGATCAAAAACATTTATATATATTTATTTGTATATTATCCTTCCTATAATATTATTATATATGTATTATTCATAACAAAAACATTATTAAAAAGTGTTCATTCATATATTATTATAATTATAAAAATATTATAAAATATGTATTTATATTATGATCAAAAACATTTATATATATTTATTTGTATATTATCCTTCCTATAATATTATTATATATGTATTATTCATAACAAAAACATTATTAAAAAGTGTTCATTCATATATAATTATAATTATAAAAAAACTTTAAACTATGTATTTATATTATGATCAAAAAAACCTGTCAATATTTATTTGCATATTATCGTTTCTATAATATTATTATATTTGTATTATTAATTACAAAAACATTACTAAAAAGTGTTCATTCATATATATTTATTATTATAAAAAAACTTTAAACTATGTATTTATATTATGATCAAAAAAACCTGTCAATATTTATTTGCATATTATCGTTTCTATAATATTATTATATTTGTATTATTAATTACAAAAACATTACTAAAAAGTGTTCATTCATATATTATTATTATTATAAAAAACTTTAAAATATGTATTTATATTATGATAAAAAAACCTGTGAATATTTATTTGCATATTATCCTTCCTATAATATTATTATATATGTATTATTAATAACAAAAACATTATTAAAAAGTGTTCATTCATATATAATTATTATTATAAAAATATTATAAAATATGTATTTATATTATGATCAAAAACATTTATATATATTTATTTGTATATTATCCTTCCTATAATATTATTATATATGTATTATTAATAACAAAAACATTATTCAAAAGTGTTCATTCATATATAATTATTATTATAAAAATATTATAAAATATGTATTTATATTATGATCAAAAACATTTATATATATTTATTTGTATATTATCCTTCCTATAATATTATTATATATGTATTATTAATAACAAAAACATCATTAAAAAGTGTTCATTCATATATAATTATTTTTATATAAAAATTTTAAAATATGTATTTATATTATGATAAAAAAAACCTGTCAATATTTAATTGCATATTATCCTTACAATAATATTAATATATATGTATTATTATTATTAAAAACATTATTAAAAAGTGTTCATTCATGTATAATAATAATTATAAAAATATTATAAAATATGTATTTATATTATGATCAAAAACATTTATATATATTTATTTGTATATTATCCTTCCTATAATATTATTATATATGTATTATTAATAACAAAAACATTATTCAAAAGTGTTCATTCATATATAATTATTATTATAAAAATATTATAAAATATGTATTTATATTATGATCAAAAACATTTATATATATTTATTTGTATATTATCCTTCCTATAATATTATTATATATGTATTATTAATAACAAAAACATCATTAAAAAGTGTTCATTCATATATAATTATTTTTATATAAAAATTTTAAAATATGTATTTATATTATGATAAAAAAAACCTGTCAATATTTAATTGCATATTATCCTTACTATAATATTAATATATATGTATTATTATTATTAAAAACATTATTAAAAAGTGTTCATTCATATATAATTATAATTATAAAAATATTATAAAATATGTATTTATATTATGATCAAAAACATTTATATATATTTATTTGTATATTATCCTTCCTATAATATTATTATACATGTATTATTCATAACAAAAACATTATTAAAAAGTGTTCATTCATATATAATTATAATTATAAAAAAACTTTAAACTATGTATTTATATTATGATCAAAAAAACCTGTCAATATTTATTTGCATATTATCGTTTCTATAATATTATTATATTTGTATTATTAATTACAAAATCATTACTAAAAAGTGTTCATTCATATATAATTATTATTATAAAAAAACTTTAAACTATGTATTTATATTATGATCAAAAAAACCTGTCAATATTTATTTGCATATTATCGTTTCTATAATATTATTATATTTGTATTATTAATTACAAAAACATTACTAAAAAGTGTTCATTCATATATTATTATTATTATAAAAAACTTTAAAATATGTATTTATATTATGATAAAAAAACCTGTGAATATTTATTTGCATATTATCCTTCCTATAATATTATTATATATGTATTATTAATAACAAAAACATTATTAAAAAGTGTTCATTCATATATAATTATTATTATAAAAATATTATAAAATATGTATTTATATTATGATCAAAAACATATATATATATTAATTTGTATATTATCCTTCCTAAAATATTATTATATATGTATTATTAATAACAAAAACATTATTCAAAAGTGTTCATTCATATATAATTATTATTATAAAAATATTATAAAATATGTATTTATATTATGATCAAAAACATTTATATATATTTATTTGTATATTATCCTTCCTATAATATTATTATATATGTATTATTCATAACAAAAACATCATTAAAAAGTGTTCATTCATATATAATTATTTTTATATAAAAATTATAAAATATGTATTTATATTATGATAAAAAAAACCTGTCAATATTTAATTGCATATTATCCTTACTATAATATTAATATATATGTATTATTATTATTAAAAACATTATTAAAAAGTGGTCATTCATATATAATTATAATTATAAAAATATTATAAAATATGTATTTATATTATGATCAAAAACATTTTTATATATTTATTTGTATATTATCCTTCCTATAATATTATTATATATGTATTATTAATAACAAAAACATTATTAAAAAGTGTTCATTCATATATAATTATTATTATAAAAAGATTTAAAATATGTATTTATATTATGATAAAAAAAACCTGTCAATATTTAATTGCATATTATCCTTCCTATAATATTAATATATATGTACTATTATTATAAAAACATTATTAAAAAGTGTTCATTCATATATAATTATAATTATAAAAAATATTATAAAATATGTATTTATATTATGATCAAAAACATTTATATATATTTATTTGTATATTATCCTTCCTATAATATTATTATATATGTATTATTAATAACAAAAACATTATTAAAAAGTGTTCATTCATATGTAATTATTATTATAAAAATATTATAAAATATGTATTTATATTATGATCAAAAACATTTATATATATTTATTTGTATATTATCCTTCCTATAATATTATTATATATGTATTATTAATAACAAAAACATTATTAAAAAGTGTTCATTCATATATAATTATAATTATAAAAATATTATAAAATATGTATTTATATTATGATCAAAAACATTTATATATATTTATTTGTATATTATCCTTCCTATAATATTATTATATATGTATTATTAATAACAAAAACATTATTAAAAAGTGTTCATTCATGTATAATTATTATTATAAAAATATTATAAAATATGTTTTTATATTATGATCAAAAACATTTATATATATTTATTTGTATATTATCCTTCCTATAATATTATTATATATGTATTATTAATAACAAAAACATTATTAAAAAGTGTTCATTCATATATTATTATTATTATAAAAATATTATAAAATATGTATTTATATTATGATCAAAAACATTTATATATATTTATTTGTGTATTATCCTTTCTATAATATTATTATATATGTATTATTCATAACAAAAACATTATTAAAGAGTGTTCATTCATATATAATTATAATTATAAAAAAACTTTAAACTATGTATTTATATTATGATCAAAAAACCTGTCAATATTTATTTGCATATTATCGTTTCTATAATATTATTATATTTGTATTATTAATTACAAAAACATTACTAAAAAGTGTTCATTCATATATAATTATTATTATAAAAAAACTTTAAACTATGTATTTATATTATGTTCAAAAAAACCTGTCAATATCTATTTGCATATTATCGTTTCTATAATATTATTATATTTGTATTATTAATTACAAAAACATTACTAAAAAGTGTTCATTCATATATAATTATTATTATAAAAATATTATAAAATATGTATTTATATTATGATCAAAAACATTTATATATATTTATTTGTATATTATCCTTCCTATAATATTATTATATATGTATTATTAATAACAAAAACATTATTCAAAAGTGTTCATTCATATAAAATTATTATTATAAAAATATTATAAAATATGTATTTATATTATGATCAAAAACATTTATATATATTTATTTGTATATTATCCTTCCTATAATATTATTATATATGTATTATTAATAACAAAAACATCATTAAAAAGTGTTCATTCATATATAATTATTTTTATATAAAAATTTTAAAATATGTATTTATATTATGATAAAAAAAACCTGTCAATATTTAATTGCATATTATCCTTACTATAATATTAATATATATGTATTATTATTATTAAAAACATTATTAAAAAGTGTTCATTCATATATAATTATAATTATAAAAATATTATAAAATATGTATTTATATTATGATCAAAAACATTTATATATATTTATTTGTATATTATCCTTCCTATAATATCATTATATATGTATTATTAATAACAAAAACATTATAAAAAAGTGTTCATTCATATATAATTATTATTATAAAAATATTATAAAATATGTATTTATATTATGATCAAAAACATTTATATATATTTATTTGTATATTATCCTTCCTATAATATTATTATATATTTATTATTCATAACAAAAACATTATTAAAAAGTGTTCATTCATATATAATTATTATTATAAAAATATTATAAAATATGTATTTATATTATGATCAAAAACATTTATATATATTTATTTGTATATTATCCTTCCTATAATATTATTATATATGTATTATTCATAACAAAAACATTATTAAAAAGTGTTCATTCATATATAATTATAATTATAAAAAAACTTTAAACTATGTATTTATATTATGATCAAAAAACCTGTCAATATTTAATTGCATATTATCCTTACTATAATATTAATATATATGTATTATTATTATTAAAAACATTATTAAAAAGTGTTCATTCATATATAATTATAATTATAAAAATATTATAAAATATGTATTTATATTATGATCAAAAACATTTATATATATTTATTTGTATATTATCCTTCCTATAATATTATTATATATGTATTATTAATAACAAAAACATTATTCAAAAGTGTTCATTCATATATAATTATTATTATAAAAATATTATAAAATATGTATTTATATTATGATCAAAAACATTTATATACCTATATTTATTTGTATATTATCCTTCCTATAATATTATTATATATGTATTATTAATAACAAAAACATTATCAAAAAGTGTTCATTCATATATAATTATTATTATAAAAATATTATAAAATATGTATTTATATTATGATCAAAAACATTTATATATATTTATTTGTATATTATCCTTCCTATAATATTATTATATATGTATTATTCATAACAAAAACATTATTAAAAAGTGTTCATTTATATATAATTATAATTATAAAAAAACTTTAAACTATGTATTTATATTATGATCAAAAAAACCTGTCAATATTTATTTGCATATTATCGTTTCTGTAATATTATTATATTTGGATTATTAATTACAAAAACATTACTAAAAAGTGTTCATTCATATATTATTATTATTATAAAAAACTTTAAAATATGTATTTATATTATGATAAAAAAACCTGTGAATATTTATTTGCATATTATCCTTCCTATAATATTATTATATATGTATTATTAATAACAAAAACATTATTAAAAAGTGTTCATTCATATATAATTATTATTATAAAAATATTATAAAATATGTATTTATATTATGATCAAAAACATTTATATATATTTATTTGTATATTATCCTTCCTATAATATTAGTATATATGTATTATTAATAACAAAAACATTATTCAAAAGTGTTCATTCATATATAATTATTATTATAAAAATATTATAAAATATGTATTTATATTATGATCAAAAACATTTATATATATTTATTTGTATATTATCCTTCCTATAATATTATTATATATGTATTATTCATAACAAAAACATTATTAAAAAGTGTTCATTCATATATAATTATAATTATAAAAAAACTTTAAACTATGTATTTATATTATGATCAAAAAAACCTGTCAATATTTATTTTCATATTATCGTTTCTATAATATTATTATATTTGTATTATTAATTACAAAAACATTACTAAAAAGTGTTCATTCATATATAATTATTATTATAAAAAACTTTAAAATATGTATTTATATTATGATAAAAAAAACCTGTCAATATTTAATTGCATATTATCCTTACTATAATATTAATATATATGTATTATTATTATTAAAAACATTATTAAAAAGTGTTCATTCATATATAATTATAATTATAAAAATATTATAAAATATGTATTTATATTATGATCAAAAACATTTTTATATATTTATTTGTATATTATCCTTCCTATAATATTATTATATATGTATTATTCATAACAAAAACATTATTAAAATGTGTTCATTCATATATAATTATAATTATAAAAAAACTTTAAACTATGTATTTATATTATGATCAAAAAAACCTGTCAATATTTTTTTTCATATTATCGTTTCTATAATATTATTATATTTGTATTATTAATAACAAAAACATTACTAAAAAGTGTTCATTCATATATAATTATTATTATAAAAAACTTTAAAATATGTATTTATATTATGATAAAAAAAAACCTGTGAATATTTATTTGCATATTATCCTTCCTATAATATTATTATATATGTATTATTAATAACAAAAACATTACTAAAAAGTGTTCATTCATATATAATTATTATTATAAAAATATTATAAAATATGTTTTTATATTATGATCAAAAACATTTATATATATTTATTTGTATATTATCCTTCCTATAATATTATTATATATGTATTATTCATAACAAAAACATTATTAAAAAGTGTTCATTCATATATTATTATAATTATAAAAATATTATAAAATATGTATTTATATTATGATCAAAAACATTTATATATATTTATTTGTATATTATCCTTCCTATAATATTATTATATATGTATTATTCATAACAAAAACATTATTAAAAAGTGTTCATTCATATATAATTATAATTATAAAAAAACTTTAAACTATGTATTTATATTATGATCAAAAAAACCTGTCAATATTTATTTGCATATTATCGTTTCTATAATATTATTATATTTGTATTATTAATTACAAAAACATTACTAAAAAGTGTTCATTCATATATATTTATTATTATAAAAAAACTTTAAACTATGTATTTATATTATGATCAAAAAAACCTGTCAATATTTATTTGCATATTATCGTTTCTATAATATTATTATATTTGTATTATTAATTACAAAAACATTACTAAAAAGTGTTCATTCATATATATTTATTATTATAAAAAAACTTTAAACTATGTATTTATATTATGATCAAAAAAACCTGTCAATATTTATTTGCATATTATCGTTTCTATAATATTATTATATTTGTATTATTAATTACAAAAACATTACTAAAAAGTGTTCATTCATATATTATTATTATTATAAAAAACTTTAAAATATGTATTTATATTATGATAAAAAAACCTGTGAATATTTATTTGCATATTATCCTTCCTATAATATTATTATATATGTATTATTAATAACAAAAACATTATTAAAAAGTGTTCATTCATATATAATTATTATTATAAAAATATTATAAAATATGTATTTATATTATGATCAAAAACATTTATATATATTTATTTGTATATTATCCTTCCTATAATATTATTATATATGTATTATTAATAACAAAAACATTATTCAAAAGTGTTCATTCATATATAATTATTATTATAAAAATATTATAAAATATGTATTTATATTATGATCAAAAACATTTATATATATTTATTTGTATATTATCCTTCCTATAATATTATTATATATGTATTATTAATAACAAAAACATCATTAAAAAGTGTTCATTCATATATAATTATTTTTATATAAAAATTTTAAAATATGTATTTATATTATGATAAAAAAAACCTGTCAATATTTAATTGCATATTATCCTTACTATAATATTAATATATATGTATTATTATTATTAAAAACATTATTAAAAAGTGTTCATTCATGTATAATAATAATTGTAAAAATATTATAAAATATGTATTTATATTATGATCAAACACATTTATATATATTTATTTGTATATTATCCTTCCTATAATATTATTATATATGTATTATTAATAACAAAAACATTATTCAAAAGTGTTCATTCATATATAATTATTATTATAAAAATATTATAAAATATGTATTTATATTATGATCAAAAACATTTATATATATTTATTTGTATATTATCCTTCCTAAAATATTATTATATATGTATTATTAATAACAAAAACATCATTAAAAAGTGTTCATTCATATATAATTATTTTTATATAAAAATTTTAAAATATGTATTTATATTATGATAAAAAAAACCTGTCAATATTTAATTGCATATTATCCTTACTATAATATTAATATATATGTATTATTATTATTAAAAACATTATTAAAAAGTGTTCATTCATGTATAATAATAATTATAAAAATATTATAAAATATGTATTTATATTATGATCAAAAACATTTATATATATTTATTTGTATATTATCCTTTCTATAATATTATTACATATGTATTATTAATAACAAAAACATTATTCAAAAGTGTTCATTCATATATAATTATTATTATAAAAATATTATAAAATATGTATTTATATTATGATCAAAAACATTTATATATATTTATTTGTATATTATCCTTCCTATAATATTATTATATATGTATTATTAATAACAAAAACATCATTAAAAAGTGTTCATTCATATATAATTATTTTTATATAAAAATTTTAAAATATGTATTTATATTATGATAAAAAAAACCTGTCAATATTTAATTGCATATTATCCTTACTATAATATTAATATATATGTATTATTATTATTAAAAACATTATTAAAAAGTGTTCATTCATATATAATTATAATTATAAAAATATTATAAAATATGTATTTATATTATGATCAAAAACATTTATATATATTTATTTGTATATTATCCTTCATATAATGTTATTATACATGTATTATTCATAACAAAAACATTATTAAAAAGTGTTCATTCATATATAATTATTATTATAAAAAAACTTTAAACTATGTATTTATATTATGTTCAAAAAAACCTGTCAATATCTATTTGCATATTATCGTTTCTATAATATTATTATATTTGTATTATTAATTACAAAAACATTACTAAAAAGTGTTCATTCATATATAATTATTATTATAAAAATATTATAAAATATGTATTTATATTATGATCAAAAACATTTATATATATTTATTAGTATATTATCCTTCCTATAATATTATTATATATGTATTATTAATAACAAAAACATTATTAAAAATTGTTCATTCATATATAATTATAATTATAAAAAAACTTTAAACTATGTATTTATATTATGATCAAAAAAACCTGTCAATATTTATTTTCATATTATCGTTTCTATAATATTATTATATTTGTATTATTAATTACAAAAACATTACTAAAAAGTGTTCATTCATATATAATTATTATTATAAAAAACTTTAAAATATGTATTTATATTATGATAAAAAAAACCTGTAAATATTTATTTGCATATTATCCTTCCTATAATATTATTATATATGTATTATTAATAACAAAAACATTATTAAAAAGTGTTCATTCATATATAATTATTATTATAAAAATATTATAAAATATGTTTTTATATTATGATCAAAAACATTTATATATATTTATTTGTATATTATCCTTTCTATAATATTATTATATATGTATTATTCATAACAAAAACATTATTAAAAAGTGTTCATTCATATATAATTATAATTATAAAAAAACTTTAAACTATGTATTTATATTATGATCAAAAAACCTGTCAATATTTATTTGCATATTATCGTTTCTATAATATTATTATATTTGTATTATTAATTACAAAAACATTACTAAAAAGTGTTCATTCATATATAATTATTATTATAAAAAAACTTTAAACTATGTATTTTAATTATGTTCAAAAAAACCTGTCAATATCTATTTGCATATTATCGTTTCTATAATATTAGTATATATGTATTATTAATAACAAAAACATTATTCAAAAGTGTTCATTCATATATAATTATTATTATAAAAATATTATAAAATATGTATTTATATTATGATCAAAAACATTTATATATATTTATTTGTATATTATCCTTCCTATAATATTATTATATATGTATTATTCATAACAAAAACATTATTAAAAAGTGTTCATTCATATATAATTATAATTATAAAAAAACTTTAAACTATATATTTATATTATGATCAAAAAAACCTGTCAATATTTATTTTCATATTATCGTTTCTATAATATTATTATATTTGTATTATTAATTACAAAAACATTACTAAAAAGTGTTCATTCATATATAATTATTATTATAAAAAACTTTAAAATATGTATTTATATTATGATAAAAAAAACCTGTAAATATTTATTTGCATATTATCCTTCCTATAATATTATTATATATGTATTATTAATAACAAAAACATTATTAAAAAGTGTTCATTCATATATAATTATTATTATAAAAATATTATAAAATATGTTTTTATATTATGATCAAAAACATTTATATATATTTATTTGTATATTATCCTTTCTATAATATTATTATATATGTATTATTCATAACAAAAACATTATTAAAAAGTGTTCATTCATATATAATTATAATTATAAAAAAACTTTAAACTATGTATTTATATTATGATCAAAAAACCTGTCAATATTTATTTGCATATTATCGTTTCTATAATATTATTATATTTGTATTATTAATTACAAAAACATTACTAAAAAGTGTTCATTCATATATAATTATTATTATAAAAAAACTTTAAACTATGTATTTATATTATGTTCAAAAAAACCTGTCAATATCTATTTGCATATTATCGTTTCTATAATATTAGTATATATGTATTATTAATAACAAAAACATTATTAAAAATCGTTCATTCATATATAATTATAATTATAAAAATATTATAAAATATGTATTTATATTATGATCAAAAACATTTATATATATTTATTTGTATATTATCCTTTCTATAATATTATTATATATGTATTATTCATAACAAAAACATTATTAAAAAGTGTTCATTCATATATAATTATAATTATAAAAAAACTTTAAACTATGTATTTATATTATGTTCAAAAAAACCTGTCAATATCTATTTGCATATTATTGTTTCTATAATATTATTATATTTGTATTATTAATTACAAAAACATTACTAAAAAGTGTTCAGTCATATATAATTATTATTATAAAAAACTTTAAAATATGTATTTATATTATGATAAAAAAAACCTGTCAATATTAAATTGCATATTATCCTTCCTATAATATTAATATATATGTATTATTATTATTAAAAACATTATTAAAAAGTGTTCATTCATATATAATTATAATTATAAAAATATTATAAAATATGTATTTATATTATGATCAAAAACATTTATATATATTTATTTGTATATTATCCTTCCTATAATATTATTATATATGTATTATTAATAACAAAAACATTATTCAAAAGTGTTCATTCATATATAATTATTATTATAAAAATATTATAAAATATGTATTTATATTATGATCAAAAACATTTATATATATTTATTTGTATATTATCCTTCCTATAATATTATTATATATGTATTATTAATAACAAAAACATCATTAAAAAGTGTTCATTCATATATAATTATTTTTATATAAAAATTTTAAAATATGTATTTATATTATGATAAAAAAAACCTGTCAATATTTAATTGCATATTATCCTTACTATAATATTAATATATATGTATTATTATTATTAAAAACATTATTAAAAAGTGTTCATTCATGTATAATAATAATTATAAAAATATTATAAAATATGTATTTATATTATGATCAAAAACATTTATATATATTTATTTGTATATTATCCTTTCTATAATATTATTATATATGTATTATTAATAACAAAAACATTATTCAAAAGTGTTCATTCATATATAATTATTATTATAAAAATATTATAAAATATGTATTTATATTATGATCAAAAACATTTATATATATTTATTTGTATATTATCCTTCCTATAATATTATTATATATGTATTATTAATAACAAAAACATCATTAAAAAGTGTTCATTCATATATAATTATTTTTATATAAAAATTTTAAAATATGTATTTATATTATGATAAAAAAAACCTGTCAATATTTAATTGCATATTATCCTTACTATAATATTAATATATATGTATTATTATTATTAAAAACATTATTAAAAAGTGTTCATTCATATATAATTATAATTATAAAAATATTATAAAATATGTATTTATATTATGATCAAAAACATTTATATATATTTATTTGTATATTATCCTTCATATAATATTATTATACATGTATTATTCATAACAAAAACATTATTAAAAAGTGTTCATTCATATATAATTATTATTATAAAAAAACTTTAAACTATGTATTTATATTATGTTCAAAAAAACCTGTCAATATCTATTTGCATATTATCGTTTCTATAATATTATTATATTTGTATTATTAATTACAAAAACATTACTAAAAAGTGTTCATTCATATATAATTATTATTATAAAAATATTATAAAATATGTATTTATATTATGATCAAAAACATTTATATATATTTATTAGTATATTATCCTTCCTATAATATTATTATATATGTATTATTAATAACAAAAACATTATTAAAAATTGTTCATTCATATATAATTATAATTATAAAAAAACTTTAAACTATGTATTTATATTATGATCAAAAAAACCTGTCAATATTTATTTTCATATTATCGTTTCTATAATATTATTATATTTGTATTATTAATTACAAAAACATTACTAAAAAGTGTTCATTCATATATAATTATTATTATAAAAAACTTTAAAATATGTATTTATATTATGATAAAAAAAACCTGTGAATATTTATTTGCATATTATCCTTCCTATAATATTATTATATATGTATTATTAATAACAAAAACATTATTAAAAAGTGTTCATTCATATATAATTATTATTATAAAAATATTATAAAATATGTTTTTATATTATGATCAAAAACATTTATATATATTTATTTGTATATTATCCTTCCTATAATATTATTATATATGTATTATTCATAACAAAAACATTATTAAAAAGTGTTCATTCATATATTATTATAATTATAAAAATATTATAAAATATGTATTCATATTATGATCAAAAACATTTATATATATTTATTTGTATATTATCCTTCCTATAATATTATTATATATGTATTATTCATAACAAAAACATTATTAAAAAGTGTTCATTCATATATAATTATAAAAAAACTTTAAAATATGTATTTATATTATGATCAAAAAAACCTGTCAATATTTATTTGCATATTATCGTTTCTATAATATTATTATATTTGTATTATTAATTACAAAAACATTACTAAAAAGTGTTCATTCATATATATTTATTAATATAAAAAAACTTTAAACTATGTATTTATATTATGATCAAAAAAACTTGTCAATATTTATTTGCATATTATTGTTTCTATAATATTATTATATTTGTATTATTAATTACAAAAACATTATTCAAAAGTGTTCATTCATATATAATTATTATTATAAAAATATTATAAAATATGTATTTATATTATGATCAAAAACATTTATATATATTTATTTGTATATTATCCTTCCTATAATATTATTATATATGTATTATTAATAACAAAAACATCATTAAAAAGTGTTCATTCATATATAATTATTTTTATATAAAAATTTTAAAATATGTATTTATATTATGATAAAAAAAACCTGTCAATATTTAATTGCATATTATCCTTACTATAATATTAATATATATGTATTATTATTATTAAAAACATTATTAAAAAGTGTTCATTCATGTATAATAATAATTATAAAAATATTATAAAATATGTATTTATATTATGATCAAAAACATTTATATATATTTATTTGTATATTATCCTTTCTATAATATTATTATATATGTATTATTAATAACAAAAACATTATTCAAAAGTGTTCATTCATATATAATTATTATTATAAAAATATTATAAAATATGTATTTATATTATGATCAAAAACATTTATATATATTTATTTGTATATTATCCTTCCTATAATATTATTATATATGTATTATTAATAACAAAAACATCATTAAAAAGTGTTCATTCATATATAATTATTTTTATATAAAAATTTTAAAATATGTATTTATATTATGATAAAAAAAACCTGTCAATATTTAATTGCATATTATCCTTACTATAATATTAATATATATGTATTATTATTATTAAAAACATTATTAAAAAGTGTTCATTCATATATAATTATAATTATAAAAATATTATAAAATATGTATTTATATTATGATCAAAAACATTTATATATATTTATTTGTATATTATCCTTCATATAATATTATTATACATGTATTATTCATAACAAAAACATTATTAAAAAGTGTTCATTCATATATAATTATTATTATAAAAAAACTTTAAACTATGTATTTATATTATGTTCAAAAAAACCTGTCAATATCTATTTGCATATTATCGTTTCTATAATATTATTATATTTGTATTATTAATTACAAAAACATTACTAAAAAGTGTTCATTCATATATAATTATTATTATAAAAATATTATAAAATATGTATTTATATTATGATCAAAAACATTTATATATATTTATTAGTATATTATCCTTCCTATAATATTATTATATATGTATTATTAATAACAAAAACATTATTAAAAATTGTTCATTCATATATAATTATAATTATAAAAAAACTTTAAACTATGTATTTATATTATGATCAAAAAAACCTGTCAATATTTATTTTCATATTATCGTTTCTATAATATTATTATATTTGTATTATTAATTACAAAAACATTACTAAAAAGTGTTCATTCATATATAATTATTATTATAAAAAACTTTAAAATATGTATTTATATTATGATAAAAAAAACCTGTGAATATTTATTTGCATATTATCCTTCCTATAATATTATTATATATGTATTATTAATAACAAAAACATTATTAAAAAGTGTTCATTCATATATAATTATTATTATAAAAATATTATAAAATATGTTTTTATATTATGATCAAAAACATTTATATATATTTATTTGTATATTATCCTTCCTATAATATTATTATATATGTATTATTCATAACAAAAACATTATTAAAAAAGTGTTCATTCATATATTATTATAATTATAAAAATATTATAAAATATGTATTTATATTATGATCAAAAACATTTATATATATTTATTTGTATATTATCCTTCCTATAATATTATTATATATGTATTATTCATAACAAAAACATTATTAAAAAGTGTTCATTCATATATAATTATAAAAAAACTTTAAAATATGTATTTATATAATGATCAAAAAAACCTGTCAATATTTATTTGCATATTATCGTTTCTATAATATTATTATATTTGTATTATTAATTACAAAAACATTACTAAAAAGTGTTCATTCATATATATTTATTAATATAAAAAAACTTTAAACTATGTATTTATATTATGATCAAAAAAACTTGTCAATATTTATTTGCATATTATTGTTTCTATAATATTATTATATTTGTATTATTAATTACAAAAACATTATTCAAAAGTGTTCATTCATATATAATTATTATTATAAAAATATTATAAAATATGTATTTATATTATGATCAAAAACATTTATATATATTTATTTGTATATTATCCTTCCTATAATATTATTATATATGTATTATTAATAACAAAAACATCATTAAAAAGTGTTCATTCATATATAATTATTTTTATATAAAGATAATAAAATATGTATTTATATTATGATAAAAAAAACCTGTCAATATTTAATTGCATATTATCCTTACTATAATATTAATATATATGTATTATTATTATTAAAAACATTATTAAAAAGTGTTCATTCATATATAATTATAATTATAAAAATATTATAAAATATGTATTTATATTATGATCAAAAACATTTATATATATTTATTTGTATATTATCCTTCCTATAATATTATTATATATGTATTATTAATAACAAAAACATTATTCAAAAGTGTTCATTCATATATAATTATTATTATAAAAATATTATAAAATATGTATTTATATTATGATCAAAAACATTTATATATATTTATTTGTATATTATCCTTCCTATAATATTATTATATATGTATTATTAATAACAAAAACATCATTAAAAAGTGTTCATTCATATATAATTATTTTTATATAAAAATTTTAAAATATGTATTTATATTATGATAAAAAAAAACCTGTCAATATTTAATTGCATATTATCCTTACAATAATATTAATATATATGTATTATTATTATTAAAAACATTATTAAAAAGTGTTCATTCATGTATAATAATAATTATAAAAATATTATAAAATATGTATTTATATTATGATCAAAAACATTTATATATATTTATTTGTATATTATCCTTCCTATAATATTATTATATATGTATTATTAATAACAAAAACATTATTCAAAAGTGTTCATTCATATATAATTATTATTATAAAAATATTATAAAATATGTATTTATATTATGATCAAAAACATTTATTATATTTATTTGTATATTATCCTTCCTATAATATTATTATATATGTATTATTAATAACAAAAACATTATTCAAAAGTGTTCATTCATATATAATTATTATTATAAAAATATTATAAAATATGTATTTATATTATGATCAAAAACATTTATATATATTTATTTGTATATTATCCTTCCTATAATATTATTATATATGTATTATTAATAACAAAAACATCATTAAAAAGTGTTCATTCATATATAATTATTTTTATATAACAATTTTAAAATATGTATTTATATTATGATAAAAAAAACCTGTCAATATTTAATTGCATATTATCCTTACTATAATATTAATATATATGTATTATTATTATTAAAAACATTATTAAAAAGTGTTCATTCATATATAATTATAATTATAAAAATATTATAAAATATGTATTTATATTATGATCAAAAACATTTATATATATTTATTTGTATATTATCCTTCCTATAATATTATTATACATGTATTATTCATAACAAAAACATTATTAAAAAGTGTTCATTCATATATAATTATAATTATAAAAAAACTTTAAACTATGTATTTATATTATGATCAAAAAAACCTGTCAATATTTATTTGCATATTATCGTTTCTATAATATTATTATATTTGTATTATTAATTACAAAATCATTACTAAAAAGTGTTCATTCATATATAATTATTATTATAAAAAAACTTTAAACTATGTATTTATATTATGATCAAAAAAACCTGTCAATATTTATTTGCATATTATCGTTTCTATAATATTATTATATTTGTATTATTAATTACAAAAACATTACTAAAAAGTGTTCATTCATATATTATTATTATTATAAAAAACTTTAAAATATGTATTTATATTATGATAAAAAAACCTGTGAATATTTATTTGCATATTATCCTTCCTATAATATTATTATATATGTATTATTAATAACAAAAACATTATTAAAAAGTGTTCATTCATATATAATTATTTTATATTATGATCAAAAACATTTATATATATTTATTTGTATATTATCCTTCCTATAATATTATTATATATGTATTATTCATAACAAAAACATTATTAAAAAGTGTTCATTCATATATAATTATAATTATAAAAAAACTTTAAACTATGTATTTATATTATGATCAAAAAAACCTGTCAATATTTATTTGCATATTATCGATTCTATAATATTATAATATTTGTATTATTAATTACAAAAACATTACTAAAAAGTGTTCATTCATATATAATTATTTTTATATAAAAATTTTAAAATATGTATTTATATTATGATAAAAAAAACCTGTCAATATTTAATTGCATATTATCCTTACTATAATATTAATATATATGTATTATTATTATTAAAAACATTATTAAAAAGTGTTCATTCATATATAATTATAATTATAAAAATATTATAAAATATGTATTTATATTATGATCAAAAACATTTATATATATTTATTTGTATATTATCCTTCCTATAATATTATTATATATGTATTATTCATAACAAAAACAATATTAAAAAGGCTAAGGCATTAGGGTTATTGCTTCCTATAATATTATTATATATGTATTATTAATTACAAAAACATCATTAAAAAGTGTTCATTCATATATAATTATTTTTATATAAAAATTTTAAAATAAGTATTTATATTATGATAAAAAAACCTGTCAATATTTAATTGCATATTATCCTTACTATAATATTAATATATATGTATTATTATTATTAAAAACATTATTAAAAAGTGTTCATTCATATATAATTATAATTATAAAAATATTATAAAATATGTATTTATATTATGATCAAAAACATTTATATATATTTATTTGTATATTATCCTTCCTATAATATTATTATATATGTATTATTCATAACAAAAACATTATTAAAAAGTGTTCATTCATATATAATTAAAATTATAAAAAAACTTTAAACTATGTATTTATATTATGATCAAAAAAACCTGTCAATATTTATTTGCATATTATCGTTTCTATAATATTATTATATTTGTATTATTAATTACAAAAACATTACTAAAAAGTGTTCATTCATATATTAATTATAATTATAAAAATATTATAAAATATGTATTTATATTATGATCAAAAACATTTATATATATTTATTTGTATAAAATCCTTCCTATAATATTATTATATATGTATTATTAATAACAAAAACATTATTAAAAAGTGTTCCTTCATATATAATTATTATTATAAAAATATTATAAAATATGTATTTATATTATGATCAAAAACATTTATATATATTTATTTGTATATTATCCATCCTATAATATTATTATATATGTATTATTTATAACAAAAACATTATTAAAAAGTGTTCATTCATATATAATTATAATTATAAAAAAACTTTAAACTATGTATTTATATTATGATCAAAAACATTTATATATATTTATTTGTATATTATCCTTCCTATAATATTATTATATATGTATTATTCATAACAAAAACATTATTAAAAAGTGTTCATTCATATATAATTATAATTATAAAAATATTATAAAATATGTATTTATATTATGATCAAAAACATTTATATATATTTATTTGTATATTATCCTTCCTATAATATTATTATATATGTATTATTAATAACAAAAACATTATTCAAAAGTGTTCATTCATATATAATTATTATTATATAAATATTATAAAATATGTATTTATATTATGATCAAAAACATTTTTATATATTTATTTGTATATTATCCTTCCTATAATATTATTATATTTGTATTATTAATAACAAAAACATCATTAAAAAGTGTTCATTCATATATAATTATTTTTATATAAAAATTTTAAAATATGTATTTATATTATGATAAAAAAAACCTGTCAATATTTAATTTGCATATTATCCTTACTATAATATTAATATATATGTATTATTATTATTAAAAACATTATTAAAAAGTGTTCATTCATATATAATTATAATTATAAAAATATTATAAAATATGTATTTATATTATGATCAAAAACATTTATATATATTTATTTGTATATTATCCTTCCTATAATATTATTATATATGTATTATTCATAACAAAAACATTATTAAAAAGTGTTCATTCATATATAATTATAATTATAAAAAAACTTTAAACTATGTATTTATATTATGATCAAAAAAACCTGTCAATATTTATTTGCATATTATCGTTTCTATAATATTATTATATGTGTATTATTAATTACAAAAACATTACTAAAAAGTGTTCATTCATATATAATTATTATTATAAAAAACTTTAATATATGTATTTATATTATGATAAAACAACCTGTGAATATTTATTTGCATATTATCCTTCCTAATATATTATTATATATGTATTATTTTTTGATCATAATATAAATACATAGTTTAAAGTTTTTTTATAATTATAATTATATATGAATGAACACTTTTTAATAATGTTTTTGTTATGAATAATACATATATAATAATATTATGGGAAGGATAATATACAAATAAATATATATAAATGTTTTTGATCATAATATAAATACATATTTTATAATATTTTTATAATAATAATAATATATGAATGAACACTTTTTAATAATGTTTTTGTTATTAATAATACATATATAATAATATTATAGGAAGGATAATATACAAATAAATATATATAAATGTTTTTGATCATAATATAAATACATATTTTATAATATTTTTATAATAATAATTATATATGAATGAACACTTTTGAATAATGTTTTTGTTATTAATAATACATATATAATAATATTATAGGAAGGATAATATACAAATAAATATATATAAATGTTTTTGATCATAATATAAATACATATTTTATAATATTTTTATAATACTAATTATATATGAATGAACACTTTTTAATAATGTTTTTGTTATTAATAATACATATATAATAATATTATAGGAAGGATAATATACAAATAAATATATATAAATGTTTTTGATCATAATATAAATACATATTTTATAATATTTTTATAATTATAATTATATATGAATGAACACTTTTTAATAATGTTTTTAATAATAATAATACATATATATTAATATTATAGTAAGGATAATATGCAATTAAATATTGACAGGTTTTTTTTATTATAATATAAATACATATTTTAAAATTTTTTTATAATAATAATTATATATGAATGAACTCTTTTTAGTAATGTTTTTGTAATAAATGTCTTTTCTCTCTAATGTGAGGTCCAGGAATTTGATCTTTTTGTTTTCTTCAAACTCGTTAGTAAAGGTGAGGTTCGGGTGGTGGTTGTTTAGTGTCTGCATCATCGTTTCGTGCTCCTGCTCCTGGGCTTGTCTGAAGATAACAATAATGTCGTCTACATATCTAACATACAGTTTTACATCATGATTTTTTCTTAAATTCGTTAACATTTCTTTTTCCTGATGCTGTAAAAATATTTCTGACAAAATTGCCGAAAGTGGACTTCCCATAGCTAAACCATCTGTTTGTTCGTAAAATCTATTGTTGAATCAAAAATAATTTTGCTTCAAAACAGTCACAAGTAATTTTACAATCTGATTGACATATTCATCGTCTAAACTATTCGGTACTTACGTATTAAACGGAGGCCACAATTTGTCAGCGCGCTGCGGCGGTTATGTTAGGTTGGGTTATCGTAAATATTATGTGTGTAGGACTTTCCTCGCTTGGTTATGAATCGATACCAGACGAGTTATACTTTCTATTATGATAACCCAACCTAACATAACCGCCGCAGCGCGCTGACAAAATGTGGCCTCCGTTTAATACGTAAGTACCAACTATTCTGTAAAAGCCTACATTTAACAAGATCTACAGTTTCGGATACAGCAATGTTTGTGTACAGATTTGCGATATCAAATGAGACTAGCCTACTATTCGAATCTATATCTATGTTCTTGACACGTTCAACAAATTCATACCTATTCTTTACATTGTATACATGTTCTAATTCTAAATCATTGCTGAGCTTACTTGCTAACAATTTTGAAACATTGTAGGTAGGAGCACATTTAAAGTTAACTAATGGTCTGATGGGTACATTCTTCTTGTGTATTTTTGGGATCCCTTTCATCACGGGCGCTTTAGAATTTAGGATGTTCATCTTCTGTCGACATTCTTCGGGAATCACTCTGGTGCATCTCTTCACGACGTCGGACAGCTCTCTTTGGTACTTCTGCGTTGGATCCTTTTTCAGCTCTTTGAAGTTATTTTCTTTGATGAAATCTTCCGTCTTCTTTATATATTCTTCTTTTCCGAGCACTACAATGGCGTTGCTTTTGTCTGCTTTCACAACGATTGAGCTATTCTCTTCCAGTTTCTTCTTTATTTTGCTGCACGTCTTCAGTTCTTAATTTCTGCTGGGATCTATGTGTCCTTGGCTGGTGAAATCGTTGGCTGTTACTTCCTTCCGAACGGCATAATGGTCTACGTCTCTGAGTGATTTTACATTTGCTTCAACTTCAGTAGCTAGTAGTTCGTTTTCGCCCTTCTTCTTCATTGGGAAATTGTACTTCATTCCGTAGTTCAGTATTTTCGTTTCTTCTTCACTGAATTGAATGTCTGTAAGGTTGATGACTCTCTTCTGGAATTTGTGTTCTGTACTGGTCCTATCCAAGTCTTTATTAGGTGTATTCTTCTCTACGAGTTTGTCTAATTTGTAGTTTATCCGTAAATATTTCCTGTCCATGGCATCTTCAACCTCTTCACTGACGACTTCGTGTAGTAAATTCCATGCTATTAGTCCGTATGATCTCAAAAATTGTAGGTGGATGTCGTAGGCAATCTGGTTCAGTTCTTCTTTTTCACAGTAAAGTTGTTTGATCATATTTTGGATGAATAATACCTCTCCTTGTTCCTTGGTTCTTTTAGCGGCAGTAGTGTTACAGTTGACTTTGATTTTAGCGTATTGTGGTGTAATTCTCTTCTTGATGCATTCTTTGTTTGAAGTAAATATCTGCAATCTTCATGGAAATCTTGATTCTTGTATCCATATATTTTGCTGCTAATTTTGCGTGACTAGCTTCACTAAATAACTTCTTGATCAGCATTGTACGTGTTATTAAATTTACTTAAAGTAAATAAAAGAAACGTCTTAAAACACTTAAAACATATATTTACGCTTATACTGTTACTCACAAGACGGTAAATATACAAAAAAGGTGGTAAGTAGTGATCGATTTCGATTGGACACTCCAATCATCATCAGACCCAATAGGCGAATGACAAGAATCTTGAATGGTGTCCCTACTTATACCCTATTGGCTACCGGAAGCACCGGCCAATACATTTTTATAAGTGCAACTGGAATCAAAATGTATTTGTTCATTAATCAACTTATTTCTATCTTTACATTTTTCCTTATAAATATACAATTCTTCCCAAGCATTCATTACATATCCTTTCTTACAATTCTTTAAAATATCTAGACTATCCTCCATTTTTCCTAGTGAGTGCCCATTTTGTAACAGGTGTTGTGCGACATTTGATCTTTCCGGTTTGTTGTTCCTCCATGCAGATATGTGGTTTTTGAAGCGGTTAACGAAGTTCACAGTCTGTCCAATGTAGAAGCTATCACAATCGTCACAATTGATTTTATATATGCCTGAAGTGTCGAATTTGTTACAATCTTCTATTTTTGGATGCAGTATTTTACTCATGGTGTTCTGAGTCCTGTAGGCTATTGAAACTCCGTATTTCTTGAATCTGTTAGCAATCCTTTGTGTTGTAGTCCCCGTGTAGCTAAATGTGATATATCTAGTGTTTTCCTCTTTTATCTCTTCTAATGTTGTTCTGCTGTGTAGTGTATTCTGTCTATCGATTTTCCTCCTCGTCTTCCTTGCGATGTCCTCTATCGTCTTGGTCCGAAATCCATTCACTTGAGCGATCTTCTTAATGGTGTCCAGTTCTTTTTTCCTATTGGTTTGGCTAAGTGGGATCTTATAGGCTCGGTACAGCATAGATCTAAAGGCTGCGGTCTTGTGGATTGTCGGATGGATAGACTTGTTGTTGATTGTAGTGTCCGTTTGCGTAGGTTTCCTGTAGATGTCAAACTCTATCTTGCTGTCTTTTCTCTCTAATGTGAGGTCCAGGAATTTGATCTTTTTGTTTTCTTCAAACTCGTTAGTAAAGGTGAGGTTCGGGTGGTGGTTGTTTAGTGTCTGCATCATCGTTTCGTGCTCCTGCTCCTGGGCTTGTCTGAAGATAACAATAATGTCGTCTACATATCTAACATACAGTTTTACATCATGATTTTTTCTTAAATTCGTTAACATTTCTTTTTCCTGATGCTGTAAAAATATTTCTGACAAAATTGCCGAAAGTGGACTTCCCATAGCTAAACCATCTGTTTGTTCGTAAAATCTATTGTTGAATCAAAAGTAATTTTGCTTCAAAACAGTCACAAGTAATTTTACAATCTGATTGACATATTCATCGTCTAAACTATTCTGTAAAAGCCTACATTTAACAAGATCTACAGTTTCGGATACAGGAATGTTTGTGTACAGATTTGCGATATCAAATGAGACTAGCCTACTATTCGAATCTATATCTATGTTCTTGACACGTTCAACAAATTCATACCTATTCTTTACATTGTATACATGTTCTAATTCTAAATCATTGCTGAGCTTACTTGCTAACAATTTTGAAACATTGTAGGTAGGAGCACATTTAAAGTTAACTAATGGTCTGATGGGTACATTCTTCTTGTGTATTTTTGGGATCCCTTTCATCACGGGCGCTTTAGAATTTAGGATGTTCATCTTCTGTCGACATTCTTCGGGAATCACTCTGGTGCATCTCTTCACGACGTCGGACAGCTCTCTTTGGTACTTCTGCGTTTGATCCTTTTTCAGCTCTTTGAAGTTATTTTCTTTGATAAAATCTTCTGTCTTCTTTATATATTCTTCTTTTCCGAGCACTACAATGGCGTTGCTTTTGTCTGCTTTCACAACGATTGAGCTATAAATGTTTTTGATCATAATATAAATACATAGTTTAAAGTTTTTTATAATTATAATTATATATGAATGAACACTTTTTAATAATGTTTTTGTTATTAATAATACATATATAATAATATTATAGGAAGGATAATATACAAATAAATATATATATAAATGTTTTTAATCATAATATAAATACATATTTTATAGTATTTTTATAATTATAATTATATATGAATGAACACTTTTTAATAATGTTTTTGTAATTAATAATACATATATAATAATATTATAGGAAGGATAATATGCAAATAAATATTGACAGGTTTTTTGATCATAATATAAATACATAGTTTAAAGTTTTTTTATAATTTTAATTATATATGAATGAATACATTTTAATAATGTTTTTGTAATTTATTATACATTTATAATAATATTATAGGATGGATAATATACAAGTAAATATATATAATTTTTTGATCATAATATAAATACATATTTTATATTTTTTTCATAATTATAATTATATATGAATTAACACTTTTTAATAATGTTTTTAATAATAATAATACATATATATTAATATTATAGTAAGGATAATAAGCAATTAAATATTGACAGGTTTTTTTTATAATAATATAAATACATATTTTATAATTTTTATATAAAAATAATTATATATGAATGAACACTTTTTAATGATGTTTTTGTTATTAATAATACATATATAATAATATTATAGGAAGGATAATATACAAATAAATATATATAAATGTTTTTGATCATAATATAAATACATATTTTATAATATTTTTATAATAATAATTATATATGAATGAACACTTTTGAATAATGTTTTTGTTATTAATAATATATATATAATAATATTATAGGAAGGATAATATACAAATAAATATATATAAATGTTTTTGATCATAATATAAATACATATTTTATAATATTTTTATAATAATAATTATATATGAATGAACATTTTTTAATAATGTTTTTGTTATTAATAATACATATATAATAATATTATAGGAAGAATAATATGCAAATAAATATTCACAGGTTTTTTTATCATAATATAAATACATATTTTAAAGTTTTTTATAATAATAATAATATATGAATGAACACTTTTTAGTAATGTTTTTGTAATTAATAATCCAAATATAATAATATTATAGAAACGATAATATGGAAATAAATATTGACAGGTTTTTTTTATCATAATATAAATACATAGTTTAAAGTTTTTTTATAATAATAATTATATATGAATGAACACTTTTTAGTAATGTTTTTGTAATTAATAATACAAATATAATAATATTATAGAAACGATAATATGCAAATAAATATTGACAGGTTTTTTTGATCAAAATATAAATACATAGTTTAAAGTTTTTTTATAATTATAATTATATATGAATGAACACTTTTTAATAATGTTTTTGTTATGAATAATACATATATAATAATATTATAGGAAGGATAATATACAAATAAATATATATAAATGTTTTTGATCATAATATAAATACATATTTTATAATATTTTTATAATAATAATTATATATGAATGAACACTTTTTAATAATGTTTTTGTTATGAATAATACATATATAATAATATTATAGGAAGGATAATATACAAATAAATATATATAAATGTTTTTGATCATAATATAAATACATATTTTATAATATTTTTATAATAATAATTATATATGAATGAACACTTTTTAATAATGTTTTTGTTATTAATAATACATATATAATAATATTATAGGAAGGATAATATACAAATAAATATATATAAATGTTTTTGATTATAATATAAACACATATTTTATAATATTTTTATAATTATAATTATATATGAATGAACACTTTTTAATAATGTTTTTAATAATAATAATACATATATATTAATATTATAGTAAGGATAATATGCAATTAAATATTGACAGGTTTTTTTTATCATAATATAAATACATATTTTAAAATTTTTATATAAAAATAATTATATATGAATGAACACTTTTTAATGATGTTTTTGTTATTAATAATACATATATAATAATATTATAGGAAGGATAATATACAAATAAATATATATAAATGTTTTTGATCATAATATAAATACATATTTTATAATATTTGTATAATAATAATTTTATATGAATGAATACTTTTGAATAATGTTTTTGTTATTAATAATACATATATAATAATATTATAGGAAGGATAATATACAAATAAATATATATAAATGTTTTTGATCATAATATAAATACATATTTTATAATATTTTTATAATAATAATTATATATGAATGAACACTTTTTAATGATGTTTTTGTAATTAATAATACATATATAATAATATTATAGGAAGGATAATATGCAAATAAATATTCACAGTTTTTTTTTATCATAATATAAATACATATTTAAAAGTTTTTTATAATAATAATTATATATGAATGAACACTTTTTAGTAATGTTTTTGTAATTAATAATACAAATATAATAATATTATAGAAACGATAATATGCAAATAAATATTGACAGGTTTTTTGATCATAATATAAATACATAGTTTAAAGTTTTTTTATAATTATAATTATATATGAATGAACACTTTTTAATAATGTTTTTGTTATGAATAATACATATATAATAATATTATAGAAAGGATAATATACAAATAAATATATATAAATGTTTTTGATCATAATATAAATACATATTTTATAATATTTTTATAATAATAATAATATATGAATGAACACTTTTTAATAATGTTTTTGTTATTAATAATACATATATTATAATATTATAGGAAGGATAATATACAAATAAATATATATAAATGTTTTTGATCAAAATATAAATACATATTTTATAATATTTTTATAATAATAATTATATATGAATGAACACTTTTTTATAATGTTTTTGTTATTAATAATACATATATAATAATATTATAGGAAGGATAATATACAAATAAATATATATAAATGTTTTTGATCATAATATAAATACATATTTTATAATATTTTTATAATTATAATTATATATGAATGAACACTTTTTAATAATGTTTTTGTTATTAATAATACATATATAATAATATTATAGGAAGGATAATATACAAATAAATATATATAAATGTTTTTGATCATAATATAAATACATATTTTATAATATTTTTTATAATTATAATTATATATGAATGAACACTTTTTAATAATGTTTTTAATAATAATAATACATATATATTAATATTATAGGAAGGATAATATGCAATTAAATATTGACAGTTTTTTTTTATCATAATATAAATACATATTTTAAATCTTTTTATAATAATAATTATATATGAATGAACACTTTTTAGTAATGTTTTTGTAATTAATAATACAAATATAATAATATTAAAGAAACAATAATATGCAAATAAATATTGACAGGTTTTTTGATCATAATATAAATACATAGTTTAAAGTTTTTTTATAATTATAATTATATATGAATGAACACTTTTTAATAATGTTTTTGTTATGAATAATACATATATAATAATATTATAGGAAGGATAATATACAAATAAATATATAAAAATGTTTTTGATCATACAATAAATACATATTTTATAATATTTTTATAATTATAATTATATATGAATGAACACTTTTTAATAATGTTTTTAATAATAATAATACATATATATTAATATTATAGTAAGGATAATATGCAATTAAATATTGACAGGTTTTTTTTATCATAATATAAATACATATTTTATAATTTTTATATAAAAATAATTATATATGAATGAACACTTTTTAATGATGTTTTTGTTATGAATAATACATATATAATAATATTATAGGAAGGATAATATACAAATAAATATATATAAATGTTTTTGATCATAATATAAATACATATTTTATAATATTTTTATAATAATAATTATATATGAATGAACACTATTGAATAATGTTTTTGTTATTAATAATACATATATAATAATATTTTAGGAAGGATAATATACAAATAAATATATATAAATGTTTTTGATCATAATATAAATACATATTTTATAATATTTTTATAATAATAATTATATATGAATGAACACTCTTTAATAATGTTTTTGTTATTAATAATACATATATAATAATATTATAGGAAGGATAATATGCAAATAAATATTCACAGGTTTTTTTATCATAATATAAATACATATTTTAAAGTTTTTTATAATAATAATAATATATGAATGAACACTTTTTAGTAATGTTTTTGTAATTAATAATACAAATATAATAATATTATAGAAACGATAATATGCAAATAAATATTGACAGGTTTTTTGATCATAATATAAATACATAGTTTAAAGTTTTTTTATAATAATAATTATATATGAATGAACACTTTTTAGTAATGTTTTTGTAATTAATAATACAAATATAATAATATTATAGAAACGATAATATGCAAATAAATATTGACAGGTTTTTTTGATCATAATATAAATACATAGTTTAAAGTTTTTTTATAATTATAATTATATATGAATGAACACTTTTTAATAATGTTTTTGTTATGAATAATACATATATAATAATATTATAGGAAGGATAATATACAAATAAATATATATAAATGTTTTTGATCATAATATAAATACATATTTTATAATATTTTTATAATTATAATTGTATATGAATGAACTCTTTTTAATAATGTTTTTAATAATAATAATACATATATATTAATATTATAGTAAGGATAATATGCAATTAAATATTGACAGGTTTTTTTGATCATAATATAAATACATAGTTTAAAGTTTTATTATAATTATAATTATATATGAATGAACACTTTTTAATAATGTTTTTGTTATGAATAATACATATATAATAATATTATAGGAAGGATAATATACAAATAAATATATATAAATGTTTTTGATCATAATATAAATACATATTTTATAATATTTTTATAATAATAATAATATATGAATGAACACTTTTTAATAATGTTTTTGTTATGAATAATACATATATAATAATATTATAGGGAGGATAATATACAAATAAATATATATAAATGTTTTTGATCATAATATAAAAACATATTTTATAATATTTTTATAATTATAATTATATATGAATTAACACTTTTTAATAATGTTTTTGTTATGAATAATACATATATATTAATATTATAGTAAGGATAATATGCAATTAAATATTGACAGGTTTTTTTTATCATAATATAAATACATATTTTAAATTTTTTATATAAAAATAATTATATATGAATGAACACTTTTTTATGATGTTTTTGTAATTAATAATACATATATAATAATATTAGAGGAAGGATAATATGCAAATAAATATTCACAGGTTTTTTTTATCATAGTATAAATACATATTTTAAATTTTTTTTTAATAATAATTATATATGAATGAACACTTTTTAGTAATGTTTTTGTAATTAATAATACAAATATAATAATATTATAGAAACGATAATATGAAAATAAATATTGACAGGTTTTTTTGATCATAATATAAATACATAGTTTAAAGTTTTTTTATAATTATATTTATATATGAATGAACACTTTTTAATAATGTTTTTGTTATTAATAATACATATATAATAATATTATAGGAAGGATAATATACAAATAAATATATAAAAATGTTTTTGATCATAATATAAATACATATTTTATAATATTTTTATAATTATAATTATATATGAATGAACACTTTTTAATAATGTTTTTAATAATAATAATACATATATATTAATATTATAGTAAGGATAATAAGCAATTAAATATTGACAGGTTTTTTTATAATAATATAAATACATATTTTATAATTTTTATATAAAAATAATTATATATGAATGAACACTTTTTAATGATGTTTTTGTTATTAATAATACATATATAATAATATTATAGGAAGGATAATATACAAATAAATATATATAAATGTTTTTGATCATAATATAAATACATATTTTATAATATTTTTATAATAATAATTATATATGAATGAACACTTTTGAATAATGTTTTTGTTATTAATAATATATATATAATAATATTATAGGAAGGATAATATACAAATAAATATATATAAATGTTTTTGATCATAATATAAATACATATTTTATAATATTTTTATAATAATAATTATATATGAATGAACACTTTTTAATAATGTTTTTGTTATTAATAATACATATATAATAATATTATAGGAAGAATAATATGCAAATAAATATTCACAGGTTTTTTTATGATAATATAAATACATATTTTAAAGTTTTTTATAATAACTTAACACTACTTAACTTAACTTTTTATAATAATATATGAATGAACACTTTTTAGTAATGTTTTTGTAATTAATAATCCAAATATAATAATATTATAGAAACGATAATATGGAAATAAATATTGACAGGTTTTTTTGATCATAATATAAATACATAGTTTAAAGTTTTTTTATAATAATAATTATATATGAATGAACACTTTTTATAAAAAATAATTAATTAATAATACAAATATAATAATATTATAGAAACGATAATATGAAAATAAATATTGACAGGTTTTTTTGATCATAATATAAATACATAGTTTAAAGTTTTTTTATAATTATAATTATATATGAATGAACACTTTTTAATAATGTTTTTGTTATGAATAATACTTATATAATAATATTATAGTAAGGATAATATGCAATTAAATATTGACAGGTTTTTTTATCATAATATAAATACATATTTTAAAGTTTTTTATAATAATAATAATATATGAACACTTTTTAGTAATGTTTTTGTAATTAATAATCCAAATATAATAATATTATAGAAACGATAATATGCAAATAAATATTGACAGGTTTTTTTGATCATAATATAAATACATAGTTTAAAGTTTTTTTATAATAATAATTATATATGAATGAACACTTTTTAGTAATGTTTTTGTAATTAATAATACAAATATAATAATATTATAGAAACGATAATATGCAAATAAATATTGACAGGTTTTTTTGATCATAATAAAAATACATAGTTTAAAGTTTTTTTATAATAATAATTATATATGAATGAACACTTTTTAGTAATGTTTTTGTAATTAATAATACAAATATAATAATATTATAGAAACGATAATATGCAAATAAATATTGACAGATTTTTTTGATCATAATATAAATACATAGTTTAAAGTTTTTTTATAATTATAATTATATATGAATGAACACTTTTTAATAATGTTTTTGTTATGAATAATACATATATAATAATATTATAGGAAGGATAATATACAAATAAATATATATAAATGTTTTTGATCATAATATAAATACATATTTTATAATATTTTTATAATTATAATTATATATGAATGAACACTTTTTAATAATGTTTTTAATAATAATAATACATATATATTAATATTATAGTAAGGATAATATGCAATTAAATATTGACAGGTTTTTTTGATCATAATATAAATACATAGTTTAAAGTTTTTTTATAATTATAATTATATATGAATGAACACTTTTTAATAATGTTTTTGTTATGAATAATACATATATAATAATATTATAGGAAGGATAATATACAAATAAATATATATAAATGTTTTTGATCATAATATAAATACATATTTTATAATATTTTTATAATAATAATAATATATGAATGAACACTTTTTAATAATGTTTTTGTTATGAATAATACATATATAATAATATTATAGGAAGGATAATATACAAATAAATATATATAAATGTTTTTGATCATAATATAAAAACATATTTTATAATATTTTTATAATTATAATTATATATGAATTAACACTTTTTAATAATGTTTTTGTTATGAATAATACATATATATTAATATTATAGTAAGGATAATATGCAATTAAATATTGACAGGTTTTTTTTATCATAATATAAATACATATTTTAAATTTTTTATATAAAAATAATTATATATGAATGAACACTTTTTTATGATGTTTTTTGTAATTAATAATACATATATAATAATATTATAGGAAGGATAATATGCAAATAAATATTCACAGGTTTTTTTTATCATAGTATAAATACATATTTTAAATTTTTTTTTAATAATAATTATATATGAATGAACACTTTTTAGTAATGTTTTTGTAATTAATAATACAAATATAATAATATTATAGAAACGATAATATGAAAATAAATATTGACAGGTTTTTTTGATCATAATATAAATACATAGTTTAAAGTTTTTTTATAATTATATTTATATATGAATGAACACTTTTTAATAATGTTTTTGTTATTAATAATACATATATAATAATATTATAGGAAGGATAATATACAAATAAATATATAAAAATGTTTTTGATCATAATATAAATACATATTTTATAATATTTTTATAATTATAATTATATATGAATGAACACTTTTTAATAATGTTTTTAATAATAATAATACATATATATTAATATTATAGTAAGGATAATAAGCAATTAAATATTGACAGGTTTTTTTATAATAATATAAATACATATTTTATAATTTTTATATCAAAATAATTATATATGAATGAACACTTTTTAATGATGTTTTTGTTATTAATAATACATATATAATAATATTATAGGAAGGATAATATACAAATAAATATATATAAATGTTTTTGATCATAATATAAATACATATTTTATAATATTTTTATAATAATAATTATATATGAATGAACACTTTTGAATAATGTTTTTGTTATTAATAATATATATATAATAATATTATAGGAAGGATAATATACAAATAAATATATATAAATGTTTTTGATCATAATATAAATACATATTTTATAATATTTTTATAATAATAATTATATATGAATGAACACTTTTTAATAATGTTTTTGTTATTAATAATACATATATAATAATATTATAGGAAGAATAATATGCAAATAAATATTCACAGGTTTTTTTATGATAATATAAATACATATTTTAAAGTTTTTTATAATAACTTAACACTACTTAACTTAACTTTTTATAATAATATATGAATGAACACTTTTTAGTAATGTTTTTGTAATTAATAATCCAAATATAATAATATTATAGAAACGATAATAAGGAAATAAATATTGACAGGTTTTTTTGATCATAATATAAATACATAGTTTAAAGTTTTTTTATAATAATAATTATATATGAATGAAAACTTTTTATAAAAAATTAATTAATTAATAATACAAATATAATAATATTATAGAAACGATAATATGAAAATAAATATTGACAGGTTTTTTTGATCATAATATAAATACATAGTTTAAAGTTTTTTTTATAATTATAATTATATATGAATGAACACTTTTTAATAATGTTTTTGTTATGAATAATACTTATATAATAATTTTATAGTAAGGATAATATGCAATTAAATATTGACAGGTTTTTTTATCATAATATAAATACATATTTTAAAGTTTTTTATAATAATAATAATATATGAACACTTTTTAGTAATGTTTTTGTAATTAATAATCCAAATATAATAATATTATAGAAACGATAATATGCAAATAAATATTGACAGGTTTTTTTGATCATAATATAAATACATAGTTTAAAGTTTTTTTATAATAATAATTATATATGAATGAACACTTTTTAGTAATGTTTTTGTAATTAATAATACAAATATAATAATATTATAGAAACGATAATATGCAAATAAATATTGACAGGTTTTTTTGATCGTAATAAAAATACATAGTTTAAAGTTTTTTTATAATAATAATTATATATGAATGAACACTTTTTAGTAATGTTTTTGTAATTAATAATACAAATATAATAATATTAGAGAAACGATAATATGCAAATAAATATTGACAGGTTTTTTTGATCATAATATAAATACATAGTTTAAAGTTTTTTTATAATTATAATTATATATGAATGAACACTTTTTAATAATGTTTTTGTTATGAATAATACATATATAATAATATTATAGGAAGGATAATATACAAATAAATATATATAAATGTTTTTGATCATAATATAAATACATATTTTATAATAATTTTATAATAATAATAATATATGAATGAACACTTTTTAATAATGTTTTTGTTATTAATAATACATATATAATAATATTATAGGAAGGATAATATACAAATAAATATATAAAAATGTTTTTGATCATAATATAAATACATATTTTATAATATTTTTATAATAATAATTATATATGAATGAACACTTTTTAATAATGTTTTTGTTATTAATAATACATATATAATAAAATTATAGGAAGGATAATATGCAAAAAATATATACAGGTTTTTTTATCATAATATAAATACATATTTTAAAGTTTTTTATAATAATAATAATATATGAATGAACACTTTTTAGTAATGTTTTTGTAATTAATAATACAAATATAATAATATTATAGAAACGATAATATGCAAATAAATATTGACAGGTTTTTTTGATCATAATATAAATACATAGTTTAAAGTTTTTTTATAATAATAATTATATATGAATGAACACTTTTTAGTAATGTTTTTGTAATTAATAATACAAATATAATAATATTATAGAAACGATAATATGCAAATAAATATTGACAGGTTTTTTTGATCATAATATAAATACATAGTTTAAAGTTTTTTTATAATTATAATTATATATGAATGAACACTTTTTAATAATGTTTTTGTTATGAATAATACATATATAATAATATTATAGGAAGGATAATATACAAATAAATATATATAAATGTTTTTGATTATAATATAAATACATATTTTATAATATTTTTATAATAATAATTATATATGAATGAACACTTTTTAATAATGTTTTTGTTATTAATAATACATATATAATAATATTATAGGAAGGATAATATACAAATAAATATATATAAATGTTTTTGATCATAATATAAATACATATTTTATAATATTTTTATAATTATAATTATATATGATGAACACTTTTTAATAATGATTTTAATAATAATAATACATATATATTAATATTATAGTAAGGATAATATGCAATTAAATATTGACAGGTTTTTTTTATCATATTATAAATACATATTTTAAAATTTTTATATAAAAATAATTATATATGAATGAAGAATTTTTAATGATGTTTTTGTAATTAATAATACATATATAATAATATTATAGGAAGGATAATATGCAAATAAATATTCACAGGTTTTTTTATCATAATATAAATACATATTTTAAAGTTTTTTATAATAATAATTATATATGAATGAACACTTTTTAGTAATGTTTTTGTAATTAATAATACAAATATAATAATATTATAGAAACGATAATATGAAAATAAATATTGACAGGTTTTTTTGATCATAATATAAATACATAGTTTAAAGTTTTTTTATAATTATAATTATATATGAATGAACACTTTTTAATAATGTTTTTGTTATGAATAATACATATATAATAATATTATAGGAAGGAAAATATACAAATAAATATATATAAATGTTTTTGATCATAATATAAATACATATTTTATAATATTTTTATAATTATAATTATATATGAATGAACACTTTTTAATAATGTTTTTAATAATAATAATACATATATATTAATATTATAGTAAGGATAATATGCAAATAAATATTCACAGGTTTTTTTTATCATAATATAAATACATATTTTAAAGTTTTTTATAATAATAATTATATATGAATGAACACTTTTTAGTAATGTTTTTGTAATTAATAATACAAATATAATAATATTATAGAAACGATAATATGAAAATAAATATTGACAGGTTTTATTGATCATAATATAAATACTTAGTTTAAAGTTTTTTTATAATTATAATTATATATGAATGAACACTTTTTAATAATGTTTTTGTTATGAATAATACATATATAATAATATTATAGGATGGATAATATACAAATAAATATATATAAATGTTTTTGATCATAATATAAATACATATTTTAAAATTTTTATAAAAAATAATTTTATATGAATGAACACTTTTTAATGATGTTTTTGTAATTAATAATACATATATAATAATATTATAGGAAGGATAATATGCAAATAGATATTCACAGGTTTTTTTTATCATAATATAAATACATATTTTAAAGTTTTTTATAATAATAATTATATATGAATGAACACTTTTTAGTAATGTTTTTGTAATTAATAATACAAATATAATAATATTATAGAAACGATAATATGAATATAAATATTGACAGGTTTTTTTGATCATAATATAAATACATAGTTTAAAGTTTTTTTATAATTATAATTATATATGAATAAACACTTTTTAATAATGTTTTTGTTATGAATAATACTTATATAATAATATTATAGTAAGGATAATATGCAATTAAATATTGACAGGTTCTTTTATCATAATATAAATACATATTTTAAAGTTTTTTATAATAATAATAATATATGAACACTTTTTAGTAATGTTTTTGTAATTAATAATCCAAATATAATAATATTATAGAAACGATAATATGGAAATAAATATTGACAGGTTTTTTTGATCATAATATAAATACATAGTTTAAAGTTTTTTTATAATAATAATTATATATGAATGAACACTTTTTATAAAAAATTAATTAATTAATAATACAAATATAATAATATTATAGAAACGATAATATGAAAATAAATATTGACAGGTTTTTTTGATCATAATATAAATACATAGTTTAAAGTTTTTTTATAATTATAATTATATATGAATGAACACTTTTTAATAATGTTTTTGTTATGAATAATACTTATATAATAATATTATAGTAAGGATAATATGCAATTAAATATTGACAGGTTTTTTTTATCATAATATAAATACATATTTTAAAGTTTTTTATAATAATAATAATATATGAACACTTTTTAGTAATGTTTTTGTAATTAATAATCCAAATATAATAATATTATAGAAACGATAATATGCAAATAAATATTGACAGGTTTTTTTGATCATAATATAAATACATAGTTTAAAGTTTTTTTATAATAATAATTATATATGAATGAACACTTTTTAGTAATGTTTTTGTAATTAATAATACAAATATAATAATATTATAGAAACGATAATATGCAAATAAATATTGACAGGTTTTTTTGATCATAATAAAAATACATAGTTTAAAGTTTTTTTATAATAATAATTATATATGAATGAACACTTTTTAGTAATGTTTTTGTAATTAATAATACAAATATAATAATATTATAGAAACGATAATATGCAAATAAATATTGACAGGTTTTTTTGATCATAATATAAATACATAGTTTAAAGTTTTTTTATAATTATAATTATATATGAATGAACACTTTTTAATAATGTTTTTGTTATGAATAATACATATATAATAATATTATAGGAAGGATAATATACAAATAAATATATATAAATGTTTTTGATCATAATATAAATACATATTTTATAATAATTTTATAATAATAATAATATATGAATGAACACTTTTTAATAATGTTTTTGTTATTAATAATACATATATAATAATATTATAGGAAGGATAATATACAAATAAATATATAAAAATGTTTTTGATCATAATATAAATACATATTTTATAATATTTTTATAATAATAATTATATATGAATGAACACTTTTTAATAATGTTTTTGTTATTAATAATACATATATAATAAAATTATAGGAAGGATAATATGCAAAAAATATATACAGGTTTTTTTATCATAATATAAATACATATTTTAAAGTTTTTTATAATAATAATAATATATGAATGAACACTTTTTAGTAATGTTTTTGTAATTAATAATACAAATATAATAATATTATAGAAACGATAATATGCAAATAAATATTGACAGGTTTTTTTGATCATAATATAAATACATAGTTTAAAGTTTTTTTATAATAATAATTATATATGAATGAACACTTTTTAGTAATGTTTTTGTAATTAATAATACAAATATAATAATATTATAGAAACGATAATATGCAAATAAATATTGACAGGTTTTTTTGATCATAATATAAATACATAGTTTAAAGTTTTTTTATAATTATAATTATATATGAATGAACACTTTTTAATAATGTTTTTGTTATGAATAATACATATATAATAATATTATAGGAAGGATAATATACAAATAAATATATATAAATGTTTTTGATTATAATATAAATACATATTTTATAATATTTTTATAATAATAATTATATATGAATGAACACTTTTTAATAATGTTTTTGTTATTAATAATACATATATAATAATATTATAGGAAGGATAATATACAAATAAATATATATAAATGTTTTTGATCATAATATAAATACATATTTTATAATATTTTTATAATTATAATTATATATGATGAACACTTTTTAATAATGATTTTAATAATAATAATACATATATATTAATATTATAGTAAGGATAATATGCAATTAAATATTGACAGGTTTTTTTTATCATATTATAAATACATATTTTAAAATTTTTATATAAAAATAATTATATATGAATGAACAATTTTTAATGATGTTTTTGTAATTAATAATACATATATAATAATATTATAGGAAGGATAATATGCAAATAAATATTCACAGGTTTTTTTATCATAATATAAATACATATTTTAAAGTTTTTTATAATAATAATTATATATGAATGAACACTTTTTAGTAATGTTTTTGTAATTAATAATACAAATATAATAATATTATAGAAACGATAATATGAAAATAAATATTGACAGGTTTTATTGATCATAATATAAATACTTAGTTTAAAGTTTTTTTATAATTATAATTATATATGAATGAACACTTTTTAATAATGTTTTTGTTATGAATAATACATATATAATAATATTATAGGATGGATAATATACAAATAAATATATATAAATGTTTTTGATCATAATATAAATACATATTTTAAAATTTTTATAAAAAATAATTTTATATGAATGAACACTTTTTAATGATGTTTTTGTAATTAATGATACATATATAATAATATTATAGGAAGGATAATATGCAAATAGATATTCACAGGTTTTTTTTATCATAATATAAATACATATTTTAAAGTTTTTTATAATAATAATTATATATGAATGAACACTTTTTAGTAATGTTTTTGTAATTAATAATACAAATATAATAATTTTATAGAAACGATAATATGAATATAAATATTGACAGGTTTTTTTGATCATAATATAAATACATAGTTTAAAGTTTTTTTATAATTATAATTATATATGAATAAACACTTTTTAATAATGTTTTTGTTATGAATAATACTTATATAATAATATTATAGTAAGGATAATATGCAATTAAATATTGACAGGTTTTTTTATCATAATATAAATACATATTTTAAAGTTTTTTATAATAATAATAATATATGAACACTTTTTAGTAATGTTTTTGTAATTAATAATCCAAATATAATAATATTATAGAAACGATAATATGCAAATAAATATTGACAGGTTTTTTTGATCATAATATAAATACATAGTTTAAAGTTTTTTTATAATAATAATTATATATGAATGAACACTTTTTAGTAATGTTTTTGTAATTAATAATCCAAATATAATAATATCATAGAAACGATAATATGGAAATAAATATTGACAGGTTTTTTTGATCATAATATAAATACATAGTTTAAAGTTTTTTTATAATAATAATTATATATGAATGAACACTTTTTATAAAAAATTAATTAATTAATAATACAAATATAATAATATTATAGAAACGATAATATGAAAATAAATATTGACAGGTTTTTTTGATCATAATATAAATACATAGTTTAAAGTTTTTTTATAATTATAATTATATATGAATGAACACTTTTTAATAATGTTTTTGTTATGAATAATACTTATATAATAATATTATAGTAAGGATAATATGCAATTAAATATTGACAGGTTTTTTTTATCATAATATAAATACATATTTTAAAGTTTTTTATAATAATAATAATATATGAACACTTTTTAGTAATGTTTTTGTAATTAATAATCCAAATATAATAATATTATAGAAACGATAATATGCAAATAAATATTGACAGGTTTTTTTGATCATAATATAAATACATAGTTTAAAGTTTTTTTATAATAATAATTATATATGAATGAACACTTTTTAGTAATGTTTTTGTAATTAATAATACAAATATAATAATATTATAGAAACGATAATATGCAAATAAATATTGACAGGTTTTTTTGATCATAATAAAAATACATAGTTTAAAGTTTTTTTATAATAATAATTATATATGAATGAACACTTTTTAGTAATGTTTTTGTAATTAATAATACAAATATAATAATATTATAGAAACGATAATATGCAAATAAATATTGACAGGTTTTTTTGATCATAATATAAATACATAGTTTAAAGTTTTTTTATAATTATAATTATATATGAATGAACACTTTTTAATAATGTTTTTGTTATGAATAATACATATATAATAATATTATAGGAAGGATAATATACAAATAAATATATATAAATGTTTTTGATCATAATATAAATACATATTTTATAATATTTTTATAATAATAATTATATATGAATGAACACTTTTTAATAATGTTTTTGTTATTAATAATACATATATAATAAAATTATAGGAAGGATAATATGCAAAAAAATATATACAGGTTTTTTTATCATAATATAAATACATATTTTAAAGTTTTTTATAATAATAATAATATATGAATGAACACTTTTTAGTAATGTTTTTGTAATTAATAATACAAATATAATAATATTATAGAAACGATAATATGCAAATAAATATTGACAGGTTTTTTTGATCATAATATAAATACATAGTTTAAAGTTTTTTTATAATAATAATTATATATGAATGAACACTTTTTAGTAATGTTTTTGTAATTAATAATACAAATATAATAATATTATAGAAACGATAATATGCAAATAAATATTGACAGGTTTTTTTGATCATAATATAAATACATAGTTTAAAGTTTTTTTATAATTATAATTATATATGAATGAACACTTTTTAATAATGTTTTTGTTATGAATAATACATATATAATAATATTATAGGAAGGATAATATACAAATAAATATATATAAATGTTTTTGATTATAATATAAATACATATTTTATAATATTTTTATAATAATAATTATATATGAATGAACACTTTTTAATAATGTTTTTGTTATTAATAATACATATATAATAATATTATAGGAAGGATAATATACAAATAAATATATATAAATGTTTTTGATCATAATATAAATACATATTTTATAATATTTTTATAATTATAATTATATATGATGAACACTTTTTAATAATGATTTTAATAATAATAATACATATATATTAATATTATAGTAAGGATAATATGCAATTAAATATTGACAGGTTTTTTTTATCATATTATAAATACATATTTTAAAATTTTTATATAAAAATAATTATATATGAATGAACAATTTTTAATGATGTTTTTGTAATTAATAATACATATATAATAATATTATAGGAAGGATAATATGCAAATAAATATTCACAGGTTTTTTTGATCATAATATAAATACATAGTTTAAAGTTTTTTTATAATTATAATTATATATGAATGAACACTTTTTAATAATGTTTTTGTTATGAATAATACATATATAATAATATTATAGGAAGGATAATATGCAAATAAATATTCACAGGTTTTTTTATCATAATATAAATACATATTTTAAAGTTTTTTATAATAATAATTATATATGAATGAACACTTTTTAGTAATGTTTTTGTAATTAATAATACTAATATAATAATATTATAGAAACGATAATATGAAAATAAATATTGACAGGTTTTTTTGATCATAATATAAATACATATTTTAAAGTTTTTTATAATAATAATTATATAAGAATGAACACTTTTTAGTAATGTTTTTGTAATTAATAATACAAATATAATAATATTATAGAAACGATAATATGAAAATAAATATTGACAGGTTTTTTTGATCATAATATAAATACATAGTTTAAAGTTTTTTTATAATTATAATTATATATGAATGAACACTTTTTAATAATGTTTTTGTTATGAATAATACATATATAATAATATTATAGGAAGGAAAATATACAAATAAATATATATAAATGTTTTTGATCATAATATAAATACATATTTTATAATATTTTTATAATTATAATTATATATGAATGAACACTTTTTAATAATGTTTTTAATAATAATAATACATATATATTAATATTATAGTAAGGATAATATGCAAATAAATATTCACAGGTTTTTTTTATCATAATATAAATACATATTTTAAAGTTTTTTATAATAATAATTATATATGAATGAACACTTTTTAGTAATGTTTTTGTAATTAATAATACAAATATAATAATATTATAGAAACGATAATATGAAAATAAATATTGACAGGTTTTATTGATCATAATATAAATACTTAGTTTAAAGTTTTTTTATAATTATAATTATATATGAATGAACACTTTTTAATAATGTTTTTGTTATGAATAATACATATATAATAATATTATAGGATGGATAATATACAAATAAATATATATAAATGTTTTTGATCATAATATAAATACATATTTAAAAATTTTTATAAAAAATAATTTTATATGAATGAACACTTTTTAATGATGTTTTTGTAATTAATAATACATATATAATAATATTATAGGAAGGATAATATGCAAATAGATATTCACAGGTTTTTTTTATCATAATATAAATACATATTTTAAAGTTTTTTATAATAATAATTATATATGAATGAACACTTTTTAGTAATGTTTTTGTAATTAATAATACAAATATAATAATATTATAGAAACGATAATATGAAAATAAATATTGACAGGTTTTTTTGATCATAATATAAATACATAGTTTAAAGTTTTTTTATAATTATAATTATATATGAATAAACACTTTTTAATAATGTTTTTGTTATGAATAATACTTATATAATAATATTATAGTAAGGATAATATGCAATTAAATATTGACAGGTTTTTTTATCATAATATAAATACATATTTTAAAGTTTTTTATAATAATAATAATATATGAACACTTTTTAGTAATGTTTTTGTAATTAATAATCCAAATATAATAATATTATAGAAACGATAATATGCAAATAAATATTGACAGGTTTTTTTTGATCATAATATAAATACATAGTTTAAAGTTTTTTTATAATAATAATTATATATGAATGAACACTTTTTAGTAATGTTTTTGTAATTAATAATACAAATATAATAATATTATAGAAACGATAATATGCAAATAAATATTGACAGGTTTTTTTGATCATAATATAAATACATAGTTTAAAGTTTTTTTATAATAATAATTATATATGAATGAACACTTTTTAGTAATGTTTTTGTAATTAATAATACAAATATAATAATATTATAGAAACGATAATATGCAAATAAATATTGACAGGTTTTTTTGATCATAATATAAATACATAGTTTAAAGTTTTTTTATAATTATAATTATATATGAATGAACACTTTTTAATAATGTTTTTGTTATGAATAATACATATATAATAATATTATAGGAAGGATAATATACAAATAAATATATATAAATGTTTTTGATCATAATATAAATACATATTTTATAATAATTTTATATTAATAATAATATATGAATGAACACTTTTTAATAATGTTTTTGTTATTAATAATACATATATAATAATATTATAGGAAGGATAATATACAAATAAATATATAAAAATGTTTTTGATCATAATATAAATACATATTTTATAATATTTTTATAATAATAATTATATATGAATGAACACTTTTTAATAATGTTTTTGTTATTAATAATACATATATAATAAAATTATAGGAAGGATAATATGCAAATAAATATTCACAGGTTTTTTTATCATAATATAAATACATATTTTAAAGTTTTTTATAATAATAATAATATATGAATGAACACTTTTTAGTAATGTTTTTGTAATTAATAATACAAATATAATAATATTATAGAAACGATAATATGCAAATAAATATTGACAGGTTTTTTTGATCATAATATAAATACATAGTTTAAAGTTTTTTTATAATAATAATTATATATGAATGAACACTTTTTAGTAATGTTTTTGTAATTAATAATACAAATATAATAATATTATAGAAACGATAATATGCAAATAAATATTGACAGGTTTTTTTGATCATAATATAAATACATAGTTTAAAGTTTTTTTATAATTATAATTATATATGAATGAACACTTTTTAATAATGTTTTTGTTATGAATAATACATATATAATAATATTATAGGAAGGATAATATACAAATAAATATATATAAATGTTTTTGATTATAATATAAATACATATTTTATAATATTTTTATAATAATAATTATATATGAATGAACACTTTTTAATAATGTTTTTGTTATTAATAATACATATATAATAATATTATAGGAAGGATAATATACAAATAAATATATATAAATGTTTTTGATCATAATATAAATACATATTTTATAATATTTTTATAATAATAATTATATATGAATGAACACTTTTTAATAATGTTTTTGTTATTAATAATACATATATAATAAAATTATAGGAAGGATAATATGCAAATAAATATTCACAGGTTTTTTTATCATAATATAAATACATATTTTAAAGTTTTTTATAATAATAATAATATATGAATGAACACTTTTTAGTAATGTTTTTGTAATTAATAATACAAATATAATAATATTATAGAAACGATAATATGCAAATAAATATTGACAGGTTTTTTTGATCATAATATAAATACATAGTTTAAAGTTTTTTTATAATTATAATTATATATGAATGAACACTTTTTAGTAATGTTTTTGTAATTAATAATACAAATATAATAATATTATAGAAACGATAATATGAAAATAAATATTGACAGGTTTTTTTGATCATAATATAAATACATAGTTTAAAGTTTTTTTATAATTATAATTATATATGAATGAACACTTTTTAATAATGTTTTTGTTATGAATAATACATATATAATAATATTATAGGAAGGATAATATACAAATAAATATATATAAATGTTTTTGATCATAATATAAATACATATTTTATAATATTTTTATAATTATAATTATATATGAATGAACACTTTTTAATTATGTTTTTAATAATAATAATACATATATATTAATATTATAGTAAGGATAATATGCAAATAAATATTCACAGGTTTTTTTTATCATAATATAAATACATATTTTAAAGTTTTTTATAATAATAATTATATATGAATGAACACTTTTTAGTAATGTTTTTGTAATTAATAATACAAATATAATAATATTATAGAAACGATAATATGAAAATAAATATTGACAGGTTTTTTTGATCATAATATAAATACATAGTTTAATGTTTTTTTATAATTATAATTATATATGAATGAACACTTTTTAATAATGTTTTTGTTATGAATAATACTTATATAATAATATTATAGTAAGGATAATATGCAATTAAATATTGACAGGTTTTTTTATCATAATATAAATACATATTTTATAATTTTTATATAAAAATAATTATATATGAATGAACACTTTTTAATGATGTTTTTGTTATTAATAATACATATATAATAATATTATAGGAAGGATAATATACAAATAAATATATATAAATGTTTTTGATCATAATATAAATACATATTTTATAATATTTTTATAATAATAATTATATATGAATGAACACTTTTGAATAATGTTTTTGTTATTAATAATACATATATAATAATATTATAGGAAGGATAATATACAAATAAATATATATAAATGTTTTTGATCATAATATAAATACATATTTTATAATATTTTTATAATAATAATTATATATGAATGAACACTTTTTAATAATGTTTTTGTTATTAATAATACATATATAATAATATTATAGGAAGGATAATATGCAAATAAATATTCACAGGTTTTTTTATCATAATATAAATACATATTTTAAAGTTTTTTATAATAATAATAATATATGAATGAACACTTTTTAGTAATGTTTTTGTAATTAGTAATACAAATATAATAATATTATAGAAACGATAATATGCAAAAAAATATTGACAGGTTTTTTTGATCATAATATGAATACATAGTTTAAAGTTTTTTTATAATAATAATTATATATGAATGAACACTTTTTAGTAATGTTTTTGTAATTAATAATACAAATATAATAATATTATAGAAACGATAATATGCAAATAAATATTGACAGGTTTTTTTGATCATAATATAAATACATAGTTTAAAGTTTTTTTATAATTATAATTATATATGAATAAACACTTTTTAATAATGTTTTTGTTATGAATAATACATATATAATAATATTATAGGAAGGATAATATACAAATAAATATATATAAATGTTTTTGATCATAATATAAATACATATTTTATAATATTTTTATAATAATAATTATATATGAATGAACACTTTTTAATAATGTTTTTGTTATTAATAATACATATATAATAATATTATAGGAAGGATAATATACAAATAAATATATATAAATGTTTTTGATCATAACATAAATACATATTTTATAATATTTTTATAATAATAATTATATATGAATGAACACTTTTTAATGATGTTTTTGTAATTAATAATACATATATAATAGTATTATAGGAAGGATAATATGCAAATAAATATTCACAGTTTTTTTTTATCATAATATAAATACATATTTAAAAGTTTTTTATATTAATAATTATATATGAATGAACACTTTTTAGTAATGTTTTTGTAATTAATAATACAAATATAATAATATTATAGAAACGATAATATGAAAATAAATATTGACAGGTTTTTTTTATCATAATATAAATACATAGTTTAAAGTTTTTTTATAATTATAATTATATATGAATGAGAACTTTTTAATAATGTTTTTGTTATGAATAATACATATATAATAATATTATAGGAAGGATAATATACAAATAAATATATAAAAATGTTTTTGATCATAATATAAATACATATTTTATAATATTTTTATAATTATAATTATATATGAATGAACACTTTTTAATAATGTTTTTAATAATAATAATACATATATATTAATATTATAGTAAGGATAATATGCAATTAAATATTGACAGGTTTTTTTTTATCATAATATAAATACATATTTTATAATTTTTATATAAAAATAATTATATATGAATGAACACTTTTTAATGATGTTTTTGTTATTAATAATACATATATAATAATATTATAGGAAGGATAATATACAAATAAATATATATAAATGTTTTTAATCATAATATAAATACATATTTTATAATATTTTTATAATAATAATTATATATGAATGAACACTTTTTAATGATGTTTTTGTAATTAATAATACATATATAATAATATTATAGGAAGGATAATATGCAAATAAATATTCACAGTTTTTTTTTATCATAATATAAATACATATTTAAAAGTTTTTTATAATAATAATTATATATGAATGAACACTTTTTAGTAATGTTTTTGTAATTAATAATACAAATATAATAATATTATAGAAACGATAATATGAAAATAAATATTTACAGGTTTTTTTGATCATAATATAAATACATAGTTTAAAGTTTTTTTATAATTATAATTGTATATGAATGAGAACTTTTTAATAATGTTTTTGTTATGAATAATACATATATAATAATATTATAGGAAGGATAATATACAAATAAATATATAAAAATGTTTTTGATCATAATATAAATACATATTTTATAATATTTTTTTAATTATAATTATATATGAATGAACACTTTTTAATAATGTTTTTAATAATAATAATACATATATATTAATATTATAGTAAGGATAATATGCAATTAAATATTGACAGGTTTTTTTTTATCATAATATAAATACATATTTTATAATTTTTATATAACAATAATTATATATGAATGAACACTTTTTAATGATGTTTTTGTTATTAATAATACATATATAATAATATTATAGGAAGGATAATATACAAATAAATATATATAAATGTTTTTGATCATAATATAAATACATATTTTATAATATTTTTATAATAATAATTATATATGAATGAACACTTTTGAATAATATTTTTGTTATTAATAATACATATATAATAATATTATAGGAAGGATAATATACAAATAAATATATATAAATGTTTTTGATCATAATATAAATACATATTTTATAATATTTTTATAATAATAATTATATATGAATGAACACTTTTTAATAATGTTTTTGTTATTAATAATACATATATAATAATATTATAGGAAGGATAATATGCAAATAAATATTCACAGGTTTTTTTATAATAATATAAATACATATTTTAAAGTTTTTTATAATAATAATAATATATGAACACTTTTTAGTAATGTTTTTGTAATTAATAATCCAAATATAATAATATTATAGAAACGATAATATGCAAATAAATATTGGCAGGTTTTTTTGATCATAATATAAATACATAGTTTAAAGTTTTTTTATAATAATAATTATATATGAATGAACACTTTTTAGTAATGTTTTTGTAATTAATAATACAAATATAATAATATTATAGAAACGATAATATGCAAATAAATATTGACAGGTTTTTTTTAATCATAATATAAATACATAGTTTAAAGTTTTTTTATAATAATAATTATATATGAATGAACACTTTTTAGTAATGTTTTTGTAATTAATAATACAAATATAATAATATTATAGAAACGATAATATGCAAATAAATATTGACAGGTTTTTTTGATCATAATATAAATACATAGTTTAAAGTTTTTTTATAATTATAATTTTATATGAATGAACACTTTTTAATAATGTTTTTGTTATGAATAATACATATATAATAATATTATAGGAAGGATAATATACAAATAAATATATATAAATGTTTTTGATCATAATATAAATACATATTTTATAATAATTTTATAATAATAATAATATATGAATGAACACTTTTCAATATTGTTTTTGTTATTAATAATACATATATAATAATATTATAGGAAGGATAATATACAAATAAATATATAAAAATGTTTTTGATCATAATATAAATACATATTTTATAATATTTTTATAATAATAATTATATATGAATGAACACTTTTTAATAATGTTTTTGTTATTAATAATACATATATAATAATATTATAGGAAGGATAATATGCAAATAAATATTCACAGGTTTTTTTATCATAATATAAATACATATTTTAAAGTTTTTTATAATAATAATAATGTATGAATGAACACTTTTTAGTAATGTTTTTGTAATTAATAATACAAATATAATAATATTATAGAAACGATAATATGCAAATAAATATTGACAGGTTTTTTTGATCATAATATAAATACATAGTTTAAAGTTTTTTTATAATAATAATTATATATGAATGAACACTTTTTAGTAATGTTTTTGTATTTAATAATACAAATATAATAATATTATAGAAACGATAATATGCAAATAAATATTGACAGGTTTTTTTGATCATAATATAAATACATAGTTTAAAGTTTTTTTATAATTATAATTATATATGAATGAACACTTTTTAATAATGATTTTAGTAATAATAATACATATATATTAATATTATAGTAAGGATAATATGCAATTAAATGTTGACAGGTTTTTTTTATCATATTATAAATACATATTTTAAAATTTTTATATAAAAATAATTATATATGAATGAACAATTTTTAATGATGTTTTTGTAATTAATAATACATATATAATAATATTATAGGAAGGATAATATGCAAATAAATATTCACAGGTTTTTTTATCATAATATAAATACATATTTTAAAGTTTTTTATAATAATAATTATATATGAATGAACACTTTTTAATAATGTTTTTAATAATAATAATACATATATATTAATATTATAGTAAGGATAATATGCAATTAAATATTGAAAGGTTTTTTTTTATCATAATATAAATACATATTTTATAATTTTTATATAAAAATAATTATATATGAATGAACACTTTTAATGATGTTTTTGTTATTAATAATACATATATAATAATATTATAGGAAGGATAATATACAAATAAATATATATAAATGTTTTTTATCATAATATAAATACATATTTTATAATATTTTTATAATAATAATTATATATGAATAAACACTTTTGAATAATGTTTTTGTTATTAATAATACATATATAATAATATTATAGGAAGGATAATATACAAATAAATATATATAAATGTTTTTGATCATAATATAAATACATATTTTATAATATTTTTATAATAATAATTATATATGAATGAACACTTTTTAATAATGTTTTTGTTATTAATAATACATATATAATAATATTATAGGAAGGATAATATGCAAATAAATATTCACAGGTTTTTTTGATCATAATATAAATACATAGTTTAAAGTTTTTTTATAATAATAATTATATATGAATGAACACTTTTTAGTAATTTTTTTGTAATTAATAATAAAAAAATATAATAATATTATAGAAACGATAATATGCAAATAAATATTGACAGGTTTTTTTGATCATAATATAAATACATAGTTTAAAATTTTTATATAAAAATAATTATATATGAATGAACACTTTTTAATGATGTTTTTGTTATTAATAATACATATATAATAATATTATAGGAAGGATAATATACAAATAAATATATATAAATGTTTTTGATCATAATATAAATACATATTTTTAATATTTTTATAATAATAATTTTATATGAATGAATACTTTTGAATAATGTTTTTGTTATTAATAATACATATATAATAATATTATAGGAAGGATAATATACAAATAAATATATATAAATGTTTTTGATCATAATATAAATACATATTTTATAATATTTTTATAATAATAATTATATATGAATGAACACTTTTTAATGATGTTTTTGTAATTAATAATACATATATAATAATATTATAGGAAGGATAATATGCAAATAAATATTCACAGTTTTTTTTTATCATAATATAAATACATATTTTATAATATTTTTATAATAATAATTATATATGAATGAACACTTTTTAGTAATGTTTTTGTAATTAATAATACAAATATAATAATATTATAGAAACGATAATATGAAAATAAATATTGACAGGTTTTTTTGATCATAATATAAATACATATCTTAAAGTTTTTTTATAATTATAATTATATATGAATGAACACTTTTTAATAATGTTTTTGTTATGAATAATACATATATAATAATATTATAGGAAGGATAATATACAAATAAATATATATAAATGTTTTTGATCATAATATAAAAACATATTTTATAATATTTTTATAATTATAATTATATATGAATGAACACTTTTTAATAATGTTTTTAATAATAATAATACATATATATTAATATTATAGTAAGGATAATATGCAATTAAATATTGACAGGTTTTTTTTTATCATAATATAAATACATATTTTAAAATTTTTATATAAAAATAATTATATATGAATGAACACTTTTTAATGATGTTTTTGTAATTAATAATACATATATAATAATATTATAGGAAGGATAATATGCAAATAAATATTCACAGGTTTTTTTTATCATAGTATAAATACATATTTTAAATTTTTTTTTAATAATAATTATATATGAATGAACACTTTTTAGTAATGTTTTTGTAATTAATAATACAAATATAATAATATTATAGAAACGATAATATGAAAATAAATATTGACAGGTTTTTTTGATCATAATATAAATACATAGTTTAAAGTTTTTTTATAATTATATTTATATATGAATGAACACTTTTTAATAATGTTTTTGTTATGAATAATACATATATAATAATATTATAGGAAGGATAATATACAAATAAATATATAAAAATGTTTTTGATCATAATATAAATACATATTTTATAATATTTTTATAATTATAATTATATATGAATGAACACTTTTTAATAATGTTTTTAATAATAATAATACATATATATTAATATTATAGTAAGGATAATAAGCAATTAAATATTGACAGGTTTTTTTTATAATAATATAAATACATATTTTATAATTTTTATATAAAAATAATTATATATGAATGAACACTTTTTAATGATGTTTTTGTTATTAATAATACATATATAATAATATTATAGGAAGGATAATATACAAATAAATATATATAAATGTTTTTGATCATAATATAAATACATATTTTATAATATTTTTATAATAATAATTATATATGAATGAACACTTTTTAATAATGTTTTTGTTATGAATAATAAATATATAATAATATTATAGGAAGGATAATATGCAAATAAATATTCACAGGTTTTTTTATCATAATATAAATACATATTTTAAAGTTTTTTATAATAATAATAATATATGAATGAACACTTTTTAGTAATGTTTTTGTAATTAATAATCCAAATATAATAATATTATAGAAACGATAATATGGAAATAAATATTGACAGGTTTTTTTGATCATAATATAAATACATAGTTTAAAGTTTTTTTATAATAATAATTATATATGAATGAACACTTTTTAGTAATGTTTTTGTAATTAATAATACAAATATAATAATATTATAGAAACGATAATATGCAAATAAATATTGACAGGTTTTTTTGATCATAATATAAATACATAGTTTAAAGTTTTTTTATAATTATAATTATATATGAATGAACACTTTTTAATAATGTTTTTGTTATGAATAATACATATATAATAATATTATAGGAAGGATAATATACAAATAAATATATATAAATGTTTTTGATCATAATATAAATACATATTTTATAATATTTTTATAATAATAATTATATATGAATGAACACTTTTTAATAATGTTTTTGTTATGAATAATAAATATATAATAATATTATAGGAAGGATAATATACAAATAAATATATATAAATGTTTTTGATCATAATATAAATACATATTTTATAATATTTTTATAATAATAATTATATATGAATGAACACTTTTTAATAATGTTTTTGTTATTAATAATACATATATAATGATATTATAGGAAGGATAATATACAAATAAATATATATAAATGTTTTTGATCATAATATAAATACATATTTTATAATATTTTTATAATTATAATTATATATGAATGAACACTTTTTAATAATGTTTTTAATAATAATAATACATATATATTAATATTATAGTAAGGATAATATGCAATTAAATATTGACAGGTTTTTTTTATCATAATATAAATACATATTTTAAAATTTTTATATAAAAATAATTATATATGAATGAACACTTTTTAATGATGTTTTTGTTATTAATAATACATATATAATAATATTATAGGAAGGATAATATACAAATAAATATATATAAATGTTTTTGATCATAATATAAATACATATTTTATAATATTTTTATAATAATAATTTTATATGAATGAACACTTTTGAATAATGTTTTTGTTATTAATAATACATATATAATAATATTATAGGAAGGATAATATACAAATAAATATATATAAATGTTTTTGATCATAATATAAATACATATTTTATAATATTTTTATAATAATAATTATATATGAATGAACACTTTTTAGTAATGTTTTTGTAATTAATAATACAAATATAATAATATTATAGAAACGATAATATGCAAATAGATATTGACAGGTTTTTTTGAACATAATATAAATACATAGTTTAAAGTTTTTTTATAATAATAATTATATATGAATGAACACTTTTTAGTAATGTTTTTGTAATTAATAATACAAATATAATAATATTATAGAAACGATAATATGCAAATAAATATTGACAGGTTTTTTGATCATAATATAAATACATAGTTTAAAGTTTTTTTATAATTATAATTATATATGAATGAACACTTTTTAATAATGTTTATGTTATGAATAATACATATATAATAATATTATAGAAAGGATAATATACAAATAAATATATATAAATGTTTTTGATCATAATATAAATACATATTTTATAATATTTTTATAATAATAATAATATATGAATGAACACTTTTTAATAATGTTTTTGTTATTAATAATACATATATAATAATATTATAGGAAGGATAATATACAAATAAATATATATAAATGTTTTTGATCATAATATAAAAACATATTTTATAATATTTTTATAATAATAATTATACATGAATGAACACTTTTTAATAATGTTTTTGTTATTAATAATACATATATAATAATATTATAGGAAGGATAATATACAAATAAATATATATAAATGTTTTTGATCATAATATAAATACATATTTTATAATATTTTTATAATTATAATTATATATGAATGAACACTTTTTAATAATGTTTTTGTTATTAATAATACATATATAATAATATTATAGGAAGGATAATATACAAATAAATATATATAAATGTTTTTGATCATAATATAAATACATATTTTATAATATTTTTATAATAATAATTACATATGAATGAACACTTTTTAATAATGTTTTTGTTATTAATAATACATATATAATAATATTATAGGAAGGATAATATACAAATAAATATATATAAATGTTTTTGATCATAATATAAATACATATTTTATAATATTTTTTATAATTATAATTATATATGAATGAACACTTTTTAATAATGTTTTTATAATAATAATACATATATATTAATATTATAGGAAGGATAATATGCAATTAAATATTGAAAGGTTTTTTTTATCATAATATAAATACATATTTTAAATCTTTTTATAATAATAATTATATATGAATGAACACTTTTTAGTAATGTTTTTGTAATTAATAATACAAATATAATAATATTAAAGAAACAATAATATGCAAATAAATATTGACAGGTTTTTTTGATCATAATATAAATACATAGTTTAAAGTTTTTTTATAATTATAATTATATATGAATGAACACTTTTTAATAATGTTTTTGTTATGAATAATACATATATAATAATATTATAGGAAGGATAATATACAAATAAATATATAAAAATGTTTTTGATCATAATATAAATACATATTTTATAATATTTTTATAATTATAATTATATATGAATGACCACTTTTTAATAATGTTTTTAATAATAATAATACATATATATTAATATTATAGTAAGGATAATATGCAATTAAATATTGACAGGTTTTTTTTATCATAATATAAATACATATTTTATAATTTTTATATAAAAATAATTATATATGAATGAACACTTTTTAATGATGTTTTTGTTATGAATAATACATATATAATAATATTATAGGAAGGATAATATACAAATAAATATATATAAATGTTTTTGATCATAATATAAATATATATTTTATAATATTTTTATAATAATAATTATATATGAATGAACACTTTTGAATAATGTTTTTGTTATTAATAATACATATATAATAATATTTTAGGAAGGATAATATACAAATAAATATATATAAATGTTTTTGATCATAATATAAATACATATTTTATAATATTTTTATAATAATAATTATATATGAATGAACACTTTTTAATAATGTTTTTGTTATTAATAATACATATATAATAATATTATAGGAAGGATAATATGCAAATAAATATTCACAGGTTTTTTTATCATAATATAAATACATATTTTAAAGTTTTTTATAATAATAATAATATATGAATGAACACTTTTTAGTAATGTTTTTGTAATTAATAATACAAATATAATAATATTATAGAAACGATAATATGCAAATAAATATTGACAGGTTTTTTTGATCATAATATAAATACATAGTTTAAAGTTTTTTTATAATAATAATTATATATGAATGAACACTTTTTAGTAATGATTTTGTAATTAATAATACAAATATGATAATATTATAGAAACGATAATATGCAAATAAATATTGACAGGTTTTTTTGATCATAATATAAATACATAGTTTAAAGTTTTTTTATAATTATAATTATATATGAATGAACACTTTTTAATAATGTTTTTGTTATGAATAATACATGTATAATAATATTATAGGAAGGATAATATACAAATAAATATATATAAATGTTTTTGATCATAATATAAATACATATTTTATAATATTTTTATAATTATAATTATATATGAATGAACACTTTTTAATAATGTTTTTAATAATAATAATACATATATATTAATATTATAGTAAGGATAATATGCAATTAAATATTGACAGGTTTTTTTTATCATAATATAAATACATATTTTAAAATTTTTATATAAAAATAATTATATATGAATGAACACTTTTTAGTAATGTTTTTGTTATGAATAATACATATATAATAATATTATAAGAAGGATAATATACAAATAAATATATATAAATGTTTTTGATTATAATATAAATACATATTTTATAATATTTTTATAATAATAATTATATATGAATGAACACTTTTTAATAATGTTTTTGTTATTAATAATACATATATAATAATATTATAGGAAGGATAATATACAAATAAATATATATAAATGTTTTTGATCATAATATAAATACATATTTTATAATATTTTTATAATTATAATTATATATGATGAACACTTTTTAATAATGATTTTAATAATAATAATACATATATATTAATATTATAGTAAGGATAATATGCAATTAAATATTGACAGGTTTTTTTTATCATATTATAAATACATATTTTAAAATTTTTATATAAAAATAATTATATATGAATGAACAATTTTTAATGATGTTTTTGTAATTAATAATACATATATAATAATATTATAGGAAGGATAATATGCAAATAAATATTCACAGGTTTTTTTATCATAATATAAATACATATTTTAAAGTTTTTTATAATAATAATTATATATGAATGAACACTTTTTAGTAATGTTTTTGTAATTAATAATACAAATATAATAATATTATAGAAACGATAATATGAAAATAAATATTGACAGGTTTTTTTGATCATAATATAAATACATATTTTAAAGTTTTTTTATAATAATAATTATATATGAATGAACACTTTTTAGTAATGTTTTTGTAATTAATAATACAAATATAATAATATTATAGAAACGATAATATGCAAATAAATATTGACAGGTTTTTTTGATCATAATAAAAATACATAGTTTAAAGTTTTTTTATAATAATAATTATATATGAATGAACACTTTTTAGTAATGTTTTTGTAATTAATAATACAAATATAATAATATTATAGAAACGATAATATGCAAATAAATATTGACAGGTTTTTTTGATCATAATATAAATACATAGTTTAAAGTTTTTTTATAATTATAATTATATATGAATGAACACTTTTTAATAATGTTTTTGTTATGAATAATACATATATAATAATATTATAGGAAGGATAATATACAAATAAATATATATAAATGTTTTTGATCATAATATAAATACATATTTTATAATAATTTTATAATAATAATAATATATGAATGAACACTTTTTAATAATGTTTTTGTTATTAATAATACATATATAATAATATTATAGGAAGGATAATATACAAATAAATATATAAAAATGTTTTTGATCATAATATAAATACATATTTTATAATATTTTTATAATAATAATTATATATGAATGAACACTTTTTAATAATGTTTTTGTTATTAATAATACATATATAATAAAATTATAGGAAGGATAATATGCAAAAAAATATATACAGGTTTTTTTATCATAATATAAATACATATTTTAAAGTTTTTTATAATAATAATAATATATGAATGAACACTTTTTAGTAATGTTTTTGTAATTAATAATACAAATATAATAATATTATAGAAACGATAATATGCAAATAAATATTGACAGGTTTTTTTGATCATAATATAAATACATAGTTTAAAGTTTTTTTATAATAATAATTATATATGAATGAACACTTTTTAGTAATGTTTTTGTAATTAATAATACAAATATAATAATATTATAGAAACGATAATATGCAAATAAATATTGACAGGTTTTTTTGATCATAATATAAATACATAGTTTAAAGTTTTTTTATAATTATAAATATATATGAATGAACACTTTTTAATAATGTTTTTGTTATGAATAATACATATATAATAATATTATAGGAAGGATAATATACAAATAAATATATATAAATGTTTTTGATTATAATATAAATACATATTTTATAATATTTTTATAATAATAATTATATATGAATGAACACTTTTTAATAATGTTTTTGTTATTAATAATACATATATAATAATATTATAGGAAGGATAATATACAAATAAATATATATAAATGTTTTTGATCATAATATAAATACATATTTTATAATATTTTTATAATTATAATTATATATGATGAACACTTTTTAATAATGATTTTAATAATAATAATACATATATATTAATATTATAGTAAGGATAATATGCAATTAAATATTGACAGGTTTTTTTATCATATTATAAATACATATTTTAAAATTTTTATATAAAAATAATTATATATGAATGAACAATTTTTAATGATGTTTTTGTAATTAATAATACATATATAATAATATTATAGGAAGGATAATATGCAAATAAATATTCACAGGTTTTTTTATCATAATATAAATACATATTTTAAAGTTTTTTATAATAATAATTATATATGAATGAACACTTTTTAGTAATGTTTTTGTAATTAATAATACAAATATAATAATATTATAGAAACGATAATATGAAAATAAATATTGACAGGTTTTTTTGATCATAATATAAATACATAGTTTAAAGTTTTTTTATAATTATAATTATATATGAATGAACACTTTTTAATAATGTTTTTGTTATGAATAATACATATATAATAATATTATAGGAAAGAAAATATACAAATAAATATATATAAATGTTTTTGATCATAATATAAATACATATTTTATAATATTTTTATAATTATAATTATATATGAATGAACACTTTTTAATAATGTTTTTAATAATAATAATACATATATATTAATATTATAGTAAGGATAATATGCAAATAAATATTCACAGGTTTTTTTTATCATAATATAAATACATATTTTAAAGTTTTTTATAATAATAATTATATATGAATGAACACTTTTTAGTAATGTTTTTGTAATTAATAATACAAATATAATAATATTATAGAAACGATAATATGAAAATAAATATTGACAGGTTTTATTGATCATAATATAAATACTTAGTTTAAAGTTTTTTTATAATTATAATTATATATGAATGAACACTTTTTAATAATGTTTTTGTTATGAATAATACATATATAATAATATTATAGGATGGATAATATACAAATAAATATATATAAATGTTTTTGATCATAATATAAATACATATTTTAAAATTTTTATAAAAAATAATTTTATATGAATGAACACTTTTTAATGATGTTTTTGTAATTAATAATTCATATATAATAATATTATAGGAAGGATAATATGCAAATAGATATTCACAGGTTTTTTTTATCATAATATAAATACATATTTTAAAGTTTTTTATAATAATAATTATATATGAATGAACACTTTTTAGTAATGTTTTTGTAATTAATAATACAAATATAATAATATTATAGAAACGATAATATGAAAATAAATATTGACAGGTTTTTTTGATCATAATATAAATACATAGTTTAAAGTTTTTTTATAATTATAATTATATATGAATAAACACTTTTTAATAATGTTTTTGTTATGAATAATACTTATATAATAATATTATAGTAAGGATAATATGCAATTAAATATTGACAGGTTTTTTTATCATAATATAAATACATATTTTAAAGTTTTTTATAATAATAATAATATATGAACACTTTTTAGTAATGTTTTTGTAATTAATAATCCAAATATAATAATATTATAGAAACGATAATATGCAAATAAATATTGACAGGTTTTTTTGATCATAATATAAATACATAGTTTAAAGTTTTTTTATAATAATAATTATATATGAATGAACACTTTTTAGTAATGTTTTTGTAATTAATAATACAAATATAATAATATTATAGAAACGATAATATGCAAATAAATATTGACAGGTTTTTTTGATCATAATATAAATACATAGTTTAAAGTTTTTTTATAATAATAATTATATATGAATGAACACTTTTTAGTAATGTTTTTGTAATTAATAATACAAATATAATAATATTATAGAAACGATAATATGCAAATAAATATTGACAGGTTTTTTTGATCATAATATAAATACATAGTTTAAAGTTTTTTTATAATTATAATTATATATGAATGAACACTTTTTAATAATGTTTTTGTTATGAATAATACATATATAATAATATTATAGGAAGGATAATATACAAATAAATATATATAAATGTTTTTGATCATAATATAAATACATATTTTATAATAATTTTATAATAATAATGATATATGAATGAACACTTTTTAATAATGTTTTTGTTATTAATAATACATATATAATAATATTATAGGAAGGATTATATACAAATAAATATATAAAAATGTTTTTGATCATAATATAAATACATATTTTATAATATTTTTATAATAATAATTATATATGAATGAACACTTTTTAATAATGTTTTTGTTATTAATAATACATATATAATAAAATTATAGGAAGGATAATATGCAAATAAATATTCACAGGTTTTTTTATCATAATATAAATACATATTTTAAAGTTTTTTATAATAATAATAATATATGAATGAACACTTTTTAGTAATGTTTTTGTAATTAATAATACAAATATAATAATATTATAGAAACGATAATATGCAAATAAATATTGACAGGTTTTTTTGATCATAATATAAATACTTAGTTTAAAGTTTTTTTATAATAATAATTATATATGAATGAACACTTTTTAGTAATGTTTTTGTAATTAATAATACAAATATAATAATATTATAGAAACGATAATATGCAAATAAATATTGACAGGTTTTTTTGATCATAATATAAATACATAGTTTAAAGTTTTTTTATAATTATAATTATATATGAATGAACACTTTTTAATAATGTTTTTGTTATGAATAATACATATATAATAATATTATAGGAAGGATAATATACAAATAAATATATATAAATGTTTTTGATTATAATATAAATACATATTTTATAATATTTTTATAATAATAATTATATATGAATGAACACTTTTTAATAATGTTTTTGTTATTAATAATACATATATAATAATATTATAGGAAGGATAATATACAAATAAATATATATAAATGTTTTTGATCATAATATAAATACATATTTTATAATATTTTTATAATTATAATTATATATGATGAACACTTTTTAATAATGATTTTAATAATAATAATACATATATATTAATATTATAGTAAGGATAATATGCAATTAAATATTGACAGGTTTTTTTTATCATATTATAAATACATATTTTAAAATTTTTATATAAAAATAATTATATATGAATGAACAATTTTTAATGATGTTTTTGTAATTAATAATACATATATAATAATATTATAGGAAGGATAATATGCAAATAAATATTCACAGGTTTTTTTTATCATAATATAAATACATATTTTAAAGTTTTTTATAATAATAATTATATATGAATGAACACTTTTTAGTAATGTTTTTGTAATTAATAATACAAATATAATAATATTATAGAAACGATAATATGAAAATAAATATTGACAGGTTTTTTTGATCATAATATAAATACATAGTTTAAAGTTTTTTTATAATTATAATTATATATGAATGAACACTTTTTAATAATGTTTTTGTTATGAATAATACATATATAATAATATTATAGGAAGGATAATATACAAATAAATATATATAAATGTTTTTGATCATAATATAAATACATATTTTATAATATTTTTATAATTATAATTATATATGAATGAACACTTTTTAATTATGTTTTTAATAATAATAATACATATATATTAATATTATAGTAAGGATAATATGCAAATAAATATTCACAGGTTTTTTTTATCATAATATAAATACATATTTTAAAGTTTTTTATAATAATAATTATATATGAATGAACACTTTTTAGTAATGTTTTTGTAATTAATAATACAAATATAATAATATTATAGAAACGATAATATGAAAATAAATATTGACAGGTTTTTTTGATCATAATATAAATATATAGTTTAATGTTTTTTTATAATTATAATTATATATGAATGAACACTTTTTAATAATGTTTTTGTTATGAATAATACTTATATAATAATATTATAGTAAGGATAATATGCAATTAAATATTGACAGGTTTTTTTATCATAATATAAATACATATTTTATAATTTTTATATAAAAATAATTATATATGAATGAACACTTTTTAATGATGTTTTTGTTATTAATAATACATATATAATAATATTATAGGAAGGATAATATACAAATAAATATATATAAATGTTTTTGATCATAATATAAATACATATTTTATAATATTTTTATAATAATAATTATATATGAATGAACACTTTTGAATAATGTTTTTGTTATTAATAATACATATATAATAATATTATAGGAAGGATAATATACAAATAAATATATATAAATGTTTTTGATCATAATATAAATACATATTTTATAATATTTTTATAATAATAATTATATATGAATGAACACTTTTTAATAATGTTTTTGTTATTAATAATACATATATAATAATATTATAGGAAGGATAATATGCAAATAAATATTCACAGGTTTTTTTATCATAATATAAATACATATTTTAAAGTTTTTTATAATAATAATAATATATGAATGAACACTTTTTAGTAATGTTTTTGTAATTAGTAATACAAATATAATAATATTATAGAAACGATAATATGCAAAAAAATATTGACAGGTTTTTTTGATCATAATATGAATACATAGTTTAAAGTTTTTTTATAATAATAATTATATATGAATGAACACTTTTTAGTAATGTTTTTGTAATTAATAATACAAATATAATAATATTATAGAAACGATAATATGCAAATAAATATTGACAGGTTTTTTTGATCATAATATAAATACATAGTTTAAAGTTTTTTTATAATTATAATTATATATGAATAAACACTTTTTAATAATGTTTTTGTTATGAATAATACATATATAATAATATTATAGGAAGGATAATATACAAATAAATATATATAAATGTTTTTGATCATAATATAAATACATATTTTATAATATTTTTATAATAATAATTATATATGAATGAACACTTTTTAATAATGTTTTTGTTATTAATAATACATATATAATAATATTATAGGAAGGATAATATACAAATAAATATATATAAATGTTTTTAATCATAATATAAATACATATTTTATAATATTTTTATAATAATAATTATATATGAATGAACACTTTTTAATGATGTTTTTGTAATTAATAATACATATATAATAATATTATAGGAAGGATAATATGCAAATAAATATTCACAGTTTTTTTTTATCATAATATAAATACATATTTAAAAGTTTTTTATAATAATAATTATATATGAATGAACACTTTTTAGTAATGTTTTTGTAATTAATAATACAAATATAATAATATTATAGAAACGATAATATGAAAATAAATATTTACAGGTTTTTTTGATCATAATATAAATACATAGTTTAAAGTTTTTTTATAATTATAATTGTATATGAATGAGAACTTTTTAATAATGTTTTTGTTATGAATAATACATATATAATAATATTATAGGAAGGATAATATACAAATAAATATATAAAAATGTTTTTGATCATAATATAAATACATATTTTATAATATTTTTTTAATTATAATTATATATGAATGAACACTTTTTAATAATGTTTTTAATAATAATAATACATATATATTAATATTATAGTAAGGATAATATGCAATTAAATATTGACAGGTTTTTTTTTATCATAATATAAATACATATTTTATAATTTTTATATAACAATAATTATATATGAATGAACACTTTTTAATGATGTTTTTGTTATTAATAATACATATATAATAATATTATAGGAAGGATAATATACAAATAAATATATATAAATGTTTTTGATCATAATATAAATACATATTTTATAATATTTTTATAATAATAATTATATATGAATGAACACTTTTGAATAATATTTTTGTTATTAATAATACATATATAATAATATTATAGGAAGGATAATATACAAATAAATATATATAAATGTTTTTGATCATAATATAAATACATATTTTATAATATTTTTATAATAATAATTATATATGTATGAACACTTTTTAATAATGTTTTTGTTATTAATATTACATATATAATAATATTATAGGAAGGATAATATGCAAATAAATATTCACAGGTTTTTTTATAATAATATAAATACATATTTTAAAGTTTTTTATAATAATAATAATATATGAACACTTTTTAGTAATGTTTTTGTAATTAATAATCCAAATATAATAATATTATAGAAACGATAATATGCAAATAAATATTGGCAGGTTTTTTTGATCATAATATAAATACATAGTTTAAAGTTTTTTTATAATAATAATTATATATGAATGAACACTTTTTAGTAATGTTTTTGTAATTAATAATACAAATATAATAATATTATAGAAACGATAATATGCAAATAAATATTGACAGGTTTTTTTTAATCATAATATAAATACATAGTTTAAAGTTTTTTTATAATAATAATTATATATGAATGAACACTTTTTAGTAATGTTTTTGTAATTAATAATACAAATATAATAATATTATAGAAACGATAATATGCAAATAAATATTGACAGGTTTTTTTGATCATAATATAAATACATAGTTTAAAGTTTTTTTATAATTATAATTTTATATGAATGAACACTTTTTAATAATGTTTTTGTTATGAATAATACATATATAATAATATTATAGGAAGGATAATATACAAATAAATATATATAAATGTTTTTGATCATAATATAAATACATATTTTATAATAATTTTATAATAATAATAATATATGAATGAACACTTTTTAATATTGTTTTTGTTATTAATAATACATATATAATAATATTATAGGAAGGATAATATACAAATAAATATATAAAAATGTTTTTGATCATAATATAAATACATATTTTATAATATTTTTATAATAATAATTATATATGAATGAACACTTTTTAATAATGTTTTTGTTATTAATAATACATATATAATAATATTATAGGAAGGATAATATGCAAATAAATATTCACAGGTTTTTTTATCATAATATAAATACATATTTTAAAGTTTTTTATAATAATAATAATGTATGAATGAACACTTTTTAGTAATGTTTTTGTAATTAATAATACAAATATAATAATATTATAGAAACGATAATATGCAAATAAATATGACAGGTTTTTTTGATCATAATATAAATACATAGTTTAAAGTTTTTTTATAATTATAATTATATATGAATGAACACTTTTTAATAATGATTTTAGTAATAATAATACATATATATTAATATTATAGTAAGGATAATATGCAATTAAATATTGACAGGTTTTTTTATCATATTATAAATACATATTTTAAAATTTTTATATAAAAATAATTATATATGAATGAACAATTTTTAATGATGTTTTTGTAATTAATAATACATATATAATAATATTATAGGAAGGATAATATGCAAATAAATATTCACAGGTTTTTTTATCATAATATAAATACATATTTTAAAGTTTTTTATAATAATAATTATATATGAATGAACACTTTTTAGTAATGTTTTTGTAATTAATAATACAAATATAATAATATTATAGAAACGATAATATGAAAATAAATATTGACAGGTTTTTTTGATCATAATATAAATACATAGTTTAAAGTTTTTTTATAATTATAATTATATATGAATGAACACTTTTTAATAATGTTTTTGTTATGAATAATACATATATAATAATATTATAGGAAAGATAATATACAAATAAATATATAAAAATGTTTTTGATCATAATATAAATACATATTTTATAATATTTTTATAATTATAATTATATATGAATGAACACTTTTTAATAATGTTTTTAATAATAATAATACATATATATTAATATTATAGTAAGGATAATATGCAATTAAATATTGAAAGGTTTTTTTTTATCATAATATAAATACATATTTTATAATTTTTATATAAAAATAATTATATATGAATGAACACTTTTAATGATGTTTTTGTTATTAATAATACATATATAATAATATTATAGGAAGGATAATATACAAATAAATATATATAAATGTTTTTGATCATAATATAAATACATATTTTATAATATTTTTATAATAATAATTATATATGAATAAACACTTTTGAATAATGTTTTTGTTATTAATAATACATATATAATAATATTATAGGAAGGATAATATACAAATAAATATATATAAATGTTTTTGATCATAATATAAATACATATTTTATAATATTTTTATAATAATAATTATATATGAATGAACACTTTTTAATAATGTTTTTGTTATTAATAATACATATATAATAATATTATAGGAAGGATAATATGCAAATAAATATTCACAGGTTTTTTTGATCATAATATAAATACATAGTTTAAAGTTTTTTTATAATAATAATTATATATGAATGAACACTTTTTAGTAATTTTTTTGTAATTAATAATACAAATATAATAATATTATAGAAACGATAATATGCAAATAAATATTGACAGGTTTTTTTTATCATAATATAAATACATAGTTTAAAATTTTTATATAAAAATAATTATATATGAATGAACACTTTTTAATGATGTTTTTGTTATTAATAATACATATATAATAATATTATAGGAAGGATAATATACAAATAAATATATATAAATGTTTTTGATCATAATATAAATACATATTTTTAATATTTTTATAATAATAATTTTATATGAATGAATACTTTTGAATAATGTTTTTGTTATTAATAATACATATATAATAATATTATAGGAAGGATAATATACAAATAAATATATATAAATGTTTTTGATCATAATATAAATACATATTTTATAATATTTTTATAATAATAATTATATATGAATGAACACTTTTTAATGATGTTTTTGTAATTAATAATACATATATAATAATATTATAGGAAGGATAATATGCAAATAAATATTCACAGTTTTTTTTTATCATAATATAAATACATATTTTATAATATTTTTATAATAATAATTATATATGAATGAACACTTTTTAGTAATGTTTTTGTAATTAATAATACAAATATAATAATATTATAGAAACGATAATATGAAAATAAATATTGACAGGTTTTTTTGATCATAATATAAATACATAGTTTAAAGTTTTTTTATAATTATAATTATATATGAATGAACACTTTTTAATAATGTTTTTGTTATGAATAATACATATATAATAATATTATAGGAAGGATAATATACAAATAAATATATATAAATGTTTTTGATCATAATATAAAAACATATTTTATAATATTTTTATAATTATAATTATATATGAATGAACACTTTTTAATAATGTTTTTAATAATAATAATACATATATATTAATATTATAGTAAGGATAATATGCAATTAAATATTGACAGGTTTTTTTTTATCATAATATAAATACATATTTTAAAATTTTTATATAAAAATAATTATATATGAATGAACACTTTTTAATGATGTTTTTGTAATTAATAATACATATATAATAATATTATAGGAAGGATAATATGCAAATAAATATTCACAGGTTTTTTTTATCATAGTATAAATACATATTTTAAATTTTTTTTTAATAATAATTATATATGAATGAACACTTTTTAGTAATGTTTTTGTAATTAATAATACAAATATAATAATATTATAGAAACGATAATATGAAAATAAATATTGACAGGTTTTTTTGATCATAATATAAATACATAGTTTAAAGTTTTTTTATAATTATATTTATATATGAATGAACACTTTTTAATAATGTTTTTGTTATGAATAATACATATATAATAATATTATAGGAAGGATAATATACAAATAAATATATAAAAATGTTTTTGATCATAATATAAATACATATTTTATAATATTTTTATAATTATAATTATATATGAATGAACACTTTTTAATAATGTTTTTAATAATAATAATACATATATATTAATATTATAGTAAGGATAATAAGCAATTAAATATTGACAGGTTTTTTTTATAATAATATAAATACATATTTTATAATTTTTATATAAAAATAATTATATATGAATGAACACTTTTTAATGATGTTTTTGTTATTAATAATACATATATAATAATATTATAGGAAGGATAATATACAAATAAATATATATAAATGTTTTTGATCATAATATAAATACATATTTTATAATATTTTTATAATAATAATTATATATGAATGAACACTTTTTAATAATGTTTTTGTTATGAATAATAAATATATAATAATATTATAGGAAGGATAATATGCAAATAAATATTCACAGGTTTTTTTATCATAATATAAATACATATTTTAAAGTTTTTTATAATAATAATAATATATGAATGAACACTTTTTAGTAATGTTTTTGTAATTAATAATCCAAATATAATAATATTATAGAAACGATAATATGGAAATAAATATTGACAGGTTTTTTTGATCATAATATAAATACATAGTTTAAAGTTTTTTTATAATAATAATTATATATGAATGAACACTTTTTAGTAATGTTTTTGTAATTAATAATACAAATATAATAATATTATAGAAACGATAATATGCAAATAAATATTGACAGGTTTTTTTGATCATAATATAAATACATAGTTTAAAGTTTTTTTATAATTATAATTATATATGAATGAACACTTTTTAATAATGTTTTTGTTATGAATAATACATATATAATAATATTATAGGAAGGATAATATACAAATAAATATATATAAATGTTTTTGATCATAATATAAATACATATTTTATAATATTTTTATAATAATAATTATATATGAATGAACACTTTTTAATAATGTTTTTGTTATGAATAATAAATATATAATAATATTATAGGAAGGATAATATACAAATAAATATATATAAATGTTTTTGATCATAATATAAATACATATTTTATAATATTTTTATAATAATAATTATATATGAATGAACACTTTTTAATAATGTTTTTGTTATTAATAATACATATATAATGATATTATAGGAAGGATAATATACAAATAAATATATATAAATGTTTTTGATCATAATATAAATACATATTTTATAATATTTTTATAATTATAATTATATATGAATGAACACTTTTTAATAATGTTTTTAATAATAATAATACATATATATTAATATTATAGTAAGGATAATATGCAATTAAATATTGACAGGTTTTTTTTATCATAATATAAATACATATTTTAAAATTTTTATATAAAAATAATTATATATGAATGAACACTTTTTAATGATGTTTTTGTTATTAATAATACATATATAATAATATTATAGGAAGGATAATATACAAATAAATATATATAAATGTTTTTGATCATAATATAAATACATATTTTATAATATTTTTATAATAATAATTTTATATGAATGAACACTTTTGAATAATGTTTTTGTTATTAATAATACATATATAATAATATTATAGGAAGGATAATATACAAATAAATATATATAAATGTTTTTGATCATAATATAAATACATATTTTATAATATTTTTATAATAATAATTATATATGAATGAACACTTTTTAGTAATGTTTTTGTAATTAATAATACAAATATAATAATATTATAGAAACGATAATATGCAAATAGATATTGACAGGTTTTTTTGAACATAATATAAATACATAGTTTAAAGTTTTTTTATAATAATAATTATATATGAATGAACACTTTTTAGTAATGTTTTTGTAATTAATAATACAAATATAATAATATTATAGAAACGATAATATGCAAATAAATATTGACAGGTTTTTTGATCATAGTATAAATACATAGTTTAAAGTTTTTTTTTAATTATAATTATATATGAATGAACACTTTTTAATAATGTTTATGTTATGAATAATACATATATAATAATATTATAGAAAGGATAATATACAAATAAATATATATAAATGTTTTTGATCATAATATAAATACATATTTTATAATATTTTTATAATAATAATAATATATGAATGAACACTTTTTAATAATGTTTTTGTTATTAATAATACATATATAATAATATTATAGGAAGGATAATATACAAATAAATATATATAAATGTTTTTGATCATAATATAAAAACATATTTTATAATATTTTTATAATAATAATTATACATGAATGAACACTTTTTAATAATGTTTTTGTTATTAATAATACATATAATAATATTTTAGGAAGGATTATATACAAATAAATATATATAAATGTTTTTGATCATAATATAAATACATATTTTATAATATTTTTATAATTATAATTATATATGAATGAACACTTTTTAATAATGTTTTTGTTATTAATAATACATATATAATAATATTATAGGAAGGATAATATACAAATAAATATATATAAATGTTTTTGATCATAATATAAATACATATTTTATAATATTTTTTATAATTATAATTATATATGAATGAACACTTTTTAATAATGTTTTTATAATAATAATACATATATATTAATATTATAGGAAGGATAATATGCAATTAAATATTGACAGGTTTTTTTTATCATAATATAAATACATATTTTAAATCTTTTTATAATAATAATTATATATGAATGAACACTTTTTAGTAATGTTTTTGTAATTAATAATACAAATATAATAATATTAAAGAAACAATAATATGCAAATAAATATTGACAGGTTTTTTTGATCATAATATAAATACATAGTTTAAAGTTTTTTTATAATTATAATTATATATGAATGAACACTTTTTAATAATGTTTTTGTTATGAATAATACATATATAATAATATTATAGGAAGGATAATATACAAATAAATATATAAAAATGTTTTTGATCATAATATAAATACATATTTTATAATATTTTTATAATTATAATTATATATGAATGACCACTTTTTAATAATGTTTTTAATAATAATAATACATATATATTAATATTATAGTAAGGATAATATGCAATTAAATATTGACAGGTTTTTTTTATCATAATATAAATACATATTTTATAATTTTTATATAAAAACAATTATATATGAATGAACACTTTTTAATGATGTTTTTGTTATGAATAATACATATATAATAATATTATAGGAAGGATAATATACAAATAAATATATATAAATGTTTTTGATCATAATATAAATACATATTTTATAATATTTTTATAATAATAATTATATATGAATGAACACTTTTGAATAATGTTTTTGTTATTAATAATACATATATAATAATATTTTAGGAAGGATAATATACAAATAAATATATATAAATGTTTTTGATCATAATATAAATACATATTTTATAATATTTTTATAATAATAATTATATATGAATGAACACTTTTTAATAATGTTTTTGTTATTAATAATACATATATAATAATATTATAGGAAGGATAATATGCAAATAAATATTCACAGGTTTTTTTATCATAATATAAATACATATTTTAAAGTTTTTTATAATAATAATAATATATGAATGAACACTTTTTAGTAATGTTTTTGTAATTAATAATACAAATATAATAATATTATAGAAACGATAATATGCAAATAAATATTGACAGGTTTTTTTGATCATAATATAAATACATAGTTTAAAGTTTTTTTATAATAATAATTATATATGAATGAACACTTTTTAGTAATGATTTTGTAATTAATAATACAAATATAATAATATTATAGAAACGATAATATGCAAATAAATATTGACAGGTTTTTTTGATCATAATATAAATACATAGTTTATAATATTTTTATAATAATAATTATATATGAATGAACACTTTTGAATAATGTTTTTGTTATTAATAATACATATATAATAATATTATAGGAAGGATAATATACAAATAAATATATATAAATGTTTTTGATCATAATATAAATACATATTTTATAATATTTTTATAATTATAATTATATATGAATGAACACTTTTTAATAATGTTTTTAATAATAATAATACATATATATTAATATTATAGTAAGGATAATATGCAATTAAATATTGACAGGTTTTTTTTATCATAATATAAATACATATTTTAAAATTTTTATATAAAAATAATTATATATGAATGAACACTTTTTAATGATGTTTTTGTTATTAATAATACATATATAATAATATTATAGGAAGGATAATATACAAATAAATATATATAAATGTTTTTGATCATAATATATATTTATTTGTATATTATCCTTCCTATAATATTATTATATATGTATAATTAATAACAAAAACATTATTCAAAAGTGTTCATTCATATATAATTATTATTATAAAAATATTATAAAATATGTATTTATATTATGATCAAAAACATTTATATATATTTATTTGTATATTATCCTTCCTATAATATTATTATATATGTATTATTAATAACAAAAACATCATTAAAAAGTGTTCATTCATATATAATTATTTTTATATAAAAATTATAAAATATGTATTTATATTATGATAAAAAAACCTGTCATAATTTAATTGTATATTATCCTTACAATAATATTATTATATAAGTATTATTCATAACAAAAACATTATTAAAAAGTGTTCATTCATATATAATTATAATTATAAAAAAACATTAAACTATGTATTTATATTATGATCAAAAAAACCTGTCAATATTTATTTTCATATTATCGTTTTTATAATATTAATATATTTGTATTATTAATTACAAAAACATTACTAAAAAGTGTTCATTCATATATAATTATTATTATAAAAAACTTTAAAATATGTATTTATATTATGATAAAAAAAACCTGTGAATATTTATTTGCATATTATCCTTACTATAATATTAATATATATGTATTATTATTATTAAAAACATTATTAAAAAGTGTTCATTCATATATAATTATAATTATAAAAATATTATAAAATATGTATTTATATTATGATCAAAAACATTTATATATATTTATTTGTATATTATCCTTCCTATAATATTATTATATATGTATTATTCATAACAAAAACATTATTAAAAAGTGTTCATTCATATATAATTATAATTATAAAAAAACTTTAAACTATGTATTTATATTATGATCAAAAAAACCTGTCAATATTTATTTTCATATTATCGTTTCTATAATATTATTATATTTGTATTATTAATTACAAAAACATTACTAAAAAGTGTTCATTCATAAATAATTATTATTATAAAAAACTTTTAAATATGTATTTATATTATGATAAAAAAAACTGTGAATATTTATTTGCATATTATCCTTCCTATAATATTATTATATATGTATTATTAATTACAAAAACATCATTAAAAAGTGTTTATTCATATATAATTATTATTATAAAAATATTATAAAATATGTATTTATATTATGATCAAAAACATTTATATATATTTATTTGTATATTATCCTTCCTATAATATTATTATATATGTATTATTAATAACAAAAACATTATTAGAAAGTATTCATTCATATAAAATTATTAGTATAAAAATATTATAAAATATGTATTTATATTATGATCAAAAACATTTATATATATTTATTTGTATATTATCCTTCCTATAATATTATTATATATGTATTATTAATAACAAAAACATCATTAAAAAGTGTTCATTCATATATAATTATTTTTATATAAAAATTTTAAAATATGTATTTATATTATGATAAAAAAAACCTGTCAATATTTAATTGCATATTATCCTTACTATAATATTAATATATATGTATTATTATTATTAAAAACATTATTAAAAAGTGTTCATTCATATATAATTATAATTATAAAAATATTATAAAATATGTATTTATATTATGATCAAAAACATTTATATATATTTATTTGTATATTATCCTTCCTATAATATTATTATATATGTATTATTAATAACAAAAACATTATTAAAAAGTGTTCATTCATATATAATTATAATTATAAAAAAACTTTAAACTATGTATTTATATTATGATCAAAAAACCTGTCAATATTTATTTGCATATTATCGTTTCTATAATATTATTATATTTGTATTATTAATTACAAAAACATTACTAAAAAGTGTTCATTCATATATAATTATTATTATAAAAAAACTTTAAACTATGTATTTATATTATGATCAAAAAAACCTGTGAATATTTATTTGTATATTATTCTTTCTATAATATTATTATATATGTATTATTAATAACAAAAACATTATTAAAAAGTGTTCATTCATATATAATTATTATTATAAAAATTTTATAAAATATGTATTTATATTATGATCAAAAACATTTATATATATTTATTTGTATATTATCCTTCCTATAATATTATTATATATGTATTATTAATAACAAAAACATTATTAAAAAGTGTTCATTCATATATTATTATTATTATAAAAATATTATAAAATATGTATTTATATTATGATCAAAAACATTTATATATATTTATTTGTATATTATCCTTCCTATAATATTATTATATATGTATTATTCATAACAAAAACATTATTAAAAAGTGTTCATTCATATATAATTATAATTATAAAAAAACTTTAAACTATGTATTTATATTATGATCAAAAAAACCTGTCAATATTTATTTGCATATTATCGTTTCTATAATATTATTATATTTGTATTATTAATTACAAAAACATTACTAAAAAGTGTTCATTCATATATAATTATTATTATAAAAAAACTTTAAACTATGTATTTATATTATGATCAAAAAAACCTGTCAATATTTATTTGCATATTATCGTTTCTATAATATTATTATATTTGTATTACTAATTACAAAAACATTACTAAAAAGTGTTCATTCATATATTATTATTATTATAAAAAACTTTAAAATATGTATTTATATTATGATAAAAAAACCTGTGAATATTTATTTGCATATTATCCTTCCTATAATATTATTATATATTTATTATTAATAACAAAAACATTATTAAAAAGTGTTCATTCATATATAATTATTATTATAAAAATATTATAAAATATGTATTTATATTATGATCAAAAACATTTATATATATTTATTTGTATATTATCCTTAATATAATATTATTATATATGTATAATTAATAACAAAAACATTATTCAAAAGTGTTCATTCATATATAATTATTATTATAAAAATATTATAAAATATGTATTTATATTATGATCAAAAACATTTATATATATTTATTTGTATATTATCCTTCCTATAATATTATTATATATGTATTATTAATAACAAAAACATCATTAAAAAGTGTTCATTCATATATAATTATTTTTATATAAAAATTATAAAATATGTATTTATATTATGATAAAAAAACCTGTCAATATTTAATTGCATATTATCCTTACAATAATATTATTATATAAGTATTATTCATAACAAAAACATTATTAAAAAGTGTTCATTCATATATAATTATAATTATAAAAAAACATTAAACTATGTATTTATATTATGATCAAAAAAACCTGTCAATATTTATTTTCATATTATCGTTTCTATAATATTAATATATTTGTATTATTAATTACAAAAACATTACTAAAAAGTGTTCATTCATATATAATTATTATTATAAAAAACTTTAAAATATGTATTTATATTATGATAAAAAAAACCTGTGAATATTTATTTGCATATTATCCTTACTATAATATTAATATATATGTATTATTATTATTAAAAACATTATTAAAAAGTGTTCATTCATATATAATTATAATTATAAAAATATTATAAAATATGTATTTATATTATGATCAAAAACATTTATATATATTTATTTGTATATTATCCTTCCTATAATATTATTATATATGTATTATTCATAACAAAAACATTATTAAAAAGTGTTCATTCATATATAATTATAATTATAAAAAAACTTTAAACTATGTATTTATATTATGATCAAAAAAACCTGTCAATATTTATTTTCATATTATCGTTTCTATAATATTATTATATTTGTATTATTAATTACAAATCATTACTAAAAAGTGTTCATTCATAAATAATTATTATTATAAAAAAATTATAAAATATGTATTTATATTATGATAAAAAAAACTGTGAATATTTATTTGCATATTATCCTTCCTATAATATTATTATATATGTATTATTAATTACAAAAACATCATTAAAAAGTGTTTATTCATATATAATTATTATTATAAAAATAATATAAAATATGTATTTATATTATGATCAAAAACATTTATATATATTTATTTGTATATTATCCTTCCTATAATATTATTATATATGTATTATTAATAACAAAAACATTATTCAAAAGTATTCATTCATATAAAATTATTATTATAAAAATATTATAAAATATGTATTTATATTATGATCAAAAACATTTATATATATTTATTTGTATATTATCCTTCCTATAATATTATTATATATGTATTATTAATAACAAAAACATCATTAAAAAGTGTTCATTCATATATAATTATTTTTATATAAAAATTTTAAAATATGTATTTATATTATGATAAAAAAAACCTGTCAATATTTAATTGCATATTATCCTTACTATAATATTAATATATATGTATTATTATTATTAAAAACATTATTAAAAAGTGTTCATTCATATATAATTATAATTATAAAAATATTATAAAATATGTATTTATATTATGATCAAAAACATTTATATATATTTATTTGTATATTATCCTTCCTATAATATTATTATATATGTATTATTAATAACAAAAACATTATTAAAAAGTGTTCATTCATATATAATTATAATTATAAAAAAACTTTAAACTATGTATTTATATTATGATCAAAAAAACCTGTCAATATTTATTTGCATATTATCGTTTCTATAATATTATTATATTTGTATTATTAATTACAAAAACATTACTAAAAAGTGTTCATTCATATATAATTATTATTATAAAAAAATTTTAAACTATGTATTTATATTATGATCAAAAAAACCTGTGAATATTTATTTGCATATTATCCTTTCTATAATATTATTATATATGTATTATTGATAACAAAAACATTATTAAAAAGTGTTCATTCATATATAATTATTATTATAAAAATATTATAAAATATGTATTTATATTATGATCAAAAACATTTATATATATTTATTTGTATCTTATCCTTCCTATAATATTATTATATATGTATTATTAATAACAAAAACATTATTCAAAAGTGTTCATTCATATATAATTATTATTATAAAAAAATTATAAAATATGTATTTATATTATGATCAAAAACATTTATATATATTTATTTGTATATTATCCTTCCTATAATATTATTATATATGTATTATTAATAACAAAAACATCATTAAAAAGTGTTCATTCATATATAATTATTTTTATATAAAAATTATAAAATATGTATTTATATTATGATAAAAAAAAAACTTGTCAATATTTAATTGCATATTATCCTTACTATAATATTAATATATATGTATTATTATTATTAAAAACATTATTAAAAAGTGTTCATTCATATATAATTATAATTATAAAAATATTATAAAATATGTATTTATATTATGATCAAAAACATTTTTATATATTTATTTGTATATTATCCTTCCTATAATATTATTATATATGTATTATTCATAACAAAAACATTATTAAAAAGTGTTCATTCATATATAATTATAATTATAAAAAAACTTTAAACTATGTATTTATATTATGATCAAAAAAACCTGTCAATATTTATTTTCATACTATCGTTTCTATAATATTATTATATTTGTATTATTAATTACAAAAATATTACTAAAAAGTGTTCATTCATATATAATTATTATTATAAAAAACTTTAAAATATGTATTTATATTATGATAAAAAAAACCTGTGAATATTTATTTGCATATTATCCTTCCTATAATATTATTATATATGTATTATTAATTACAAAAACATCATTAAAAATTGTTCATTCATATATAATTATTTTTATATAAAAATTTTAAAATATGTATTTATAATATGATAAAAAAAACCTGTCAATATTTAATTGCATATTATCCTTACTATAATATTAATATATATGTATTATTATTATTAAAATCATTATTAAAAAGTGTTCATCATATATAATTATAATTATAAAAATATTATAAAATATGTATTTATATTATGATCAAAAACATTTATATATATTTATTTGTATATTATCCTTCCTATAATATTATTATATATGTATTATTCATAACAAAAACATTATTAAAAAGTGTTCATTGATATATAATTATAATTATAAAAAAACTTAAAACTATGTATTTATATTATGATCAAAAAAACCTGTCAATATTTATTTTCATATTATCGTTTCTATAATATTATTATATTTGTATTATTAATTACAAAAACATTACTAAAAAGTGTTCATTCATATATAATTATTATTATAAAAAACTTTAAAATATGTATTTATATTATGATAAAAAAAACCTGTGAATATTTATTTGCATATTATCCTTCCTATAATATTATTATATATGTATTATTAATTACAAAAACATCATTAAAAATTGTTCATTCATATATAATTATTTTTATATAAAAATTTTAAAATATGTATTTATAATATGATAAAAAAAACCTGTCAATATTTAATTGCATATTATCCTTACTATAATATTAATATATATGTATTATTATTATTAAAATCATTATTAAAAAGTGTTCATCATATATAATTATAATTATAAAAATATTATAAAATATGTATTTATATTATGATCAAAAACATTTATATATATTTATTTGTATATTATCCTTCCTATAATATTATTATATATGTATTATTAATAACAAAAACATTATTAAAAAGTGTTCATTCATATATAATTATTATTATAAAATATTATAAAATATGTATTTATATTATAATCAAAAACATTTATATATATTTATTTGTATATTATCCTTCCTATAATATTATTATATATGTATTATTCATAACAAAAACATTATTAAAAAGTGTTCATTCATATATATTTATAATTATAAAAAAACTTTAAACTATGTATTTATATTATGATCAAAAAAACCTGTCAATATTTATTTGCATATTATCGTTTCTATAATATTATTATATTTGTATTATTAATTACAAAAACATTACTAAAAAGTGTTCATTCATATATAATTATTATTATAAAAAAACTTTAAACTATGTATTTATATTATGATCAAAAAAACCTGTCAATATTTATTTGCATATTATCGTTTCTATAATATTATTATATTTGTATTATTAATTACAAAAACATTACTAAAAAGTGTTCATTCATATATAATTATTATTATAAAAAAACTTTAAACTATGTATTTATATTATGATCAAAAAAACCTGTCAATATTTATTTGCATATTATCGTTTCTATAATATTATTATATTTGGATTATTAATTACAAAAACATTACTAAAAAGTGTTCATATATTATTATTATTATAAAAAACTTTAAAATATGTATTTATATTATGATAAAAAAACCTGTTAATATTTAATTGCATATTATCCTTACTATAATATTATTATATAAGTATTATTCATAACAAAAACATTATTAAAAAGTGTTCATTCATATATAATTATAATTATAAAAAAACTTTAAACTATTTATTTATATTATGATCAAAAAAACCTGTCAATATTTATTTTCATATTATCGTTTCTATAATATTATTATATTTGTATTATTAATTACAAAAAAATTACTAAAAAGTGTTCATTCATATATAATTATTATTATAAAAAACTTTAAAATATGTATTTATATTATGATTAAAAAAACCTGTGAATATTTATTTGCATATTATCCTTCCTATAATATTATTATATATGTATTATTAATTACAAAAACATCATTAAAAAGTGTTCATTCATATAAAATTATTTTTATATAAAAATTTTAAAATATGTATTTATATTATGATCAAAAACATTTATATATATTTATTTGTATATTATCCTTTCTATAATATTATTATATATGTATTATTCATAACAAAAACATTATTAAAAAGTGTTCATTCATATATAATTATAATTATAAAAAAACTTTAAACTAAGTATTTATATTATGATCAAAAAAACCTGTCAATATTTATTTTCATATTATCGTTTCTATAATATTATTATATTTGTATTATTAATTACAAAAACATTACTAAAAAGTGTTCATTCATATATAATTATTATTATAAAAAACTTTTAAATATGTATTTATATTATGATAAAAAAAAACTGTGAATATTTATTTGCATATTATCCTTCCTATAATATTATTATATATGTATTATTAATTACAAAAACATCATTAAAAAGTGTTCATTCATATATAATTATTATTATAAAAATATTATAAAATATGTATTTATATTATGATCAAAAACATTTATATATATTTATTTGTATATTATCCTTCCTATAATATTATTATATATGTATTATTAATAACAAAAACATTATTCAAAAGTATTCATTCATATAAAATTATTATTATAAAAATATTATAAAATATGTATTTATATTATGATCAAAAACATTTATATATATTTATTTGTATATTATCCTTCCTATAATATTATTATATATGTATTATTAATAACAAAAACATCATTAAAAAGTGTTTATTCATATATAATTATTTTTATATAAAAATTTTAAAATATGTATTTATATTATGATAAAAAAAACCTGTCAATATTTAATTGCATATTATCCTTACTATAATATTAATATATATGTATTATTATTATTAAAAACATTATTAAAAAGTGTTCATTCATATATAATTATAATTATAAAAATATTATAAAATATGTATTTATATTATGATCAAAAACATTTATATATATTTATTTGTATATTATCCTTCCTATAATATTATTATATATGTATTATTAATTACAAAAACATTATTAAAAGTGTTCATTCATATATAATTATTATTATAAAAATATTATAAAATATGTATTTATATTATGATCAAAAACATTTATATATATTTATTTGTATATTATCCTTCCTATAATATTATTATATATGTATTATTCATAACAAAAACATTATTAAAAAGTGTTCATTCATATATTATTATTATTATAAAAATATTATAAAATATGTATTTATATTATGATCAAAAACATTTATATATATTTATTTGTATATTATCCTTCCTATAATATTATTATATATGTATTATTCATAACAAAAACATTATTAAAAAGTGTTCATTCATATATAATTATAATTATAAGAAAACTTTAAACTATGTATTTATATTATGATCAAAAAAACCTGTCAATATTTATTTGCATATTATCGTTTCTATAATATTATTATATTTGTATTATTAATTACAAAAACATTACTAAAAAGTGTTCATTCATATATAATTATTATTATAAAAAAACTTTAAACTATGTATTTATATTATGATCAAAAAAACCTGTGAATATTTATTTGCATATTATCCTTCCTATAATATTATTATATATGTATTATTAATAACAAAAACATTATTAAAAAGTGTTCATTCATATATAATTATTATTATAAAAATATTATAAAATATGTATTTATATTATGATCAAAAACATTTATATATATTTATTTGTATATTATCCTTCCTATAATATTATTATATATGTATTATTAATAACAAAAACATTACTCAAAAGTGTTCATTCATATATAATTATTATTATAAAAATATTATAAAATATGTATTTATATTATGATCAAAAACATTTATATATATTTATTTGTATATTATCCTTCCTATAATATTATTATATATGTATTATTAATAACAAAAACATCATTAAAAAGTGTTCATTCATATATAATTATTTTTTTAAAAAAATTATAAAATATGTATTTATATTATGATAAAAAAAAACCTGTCAATATTTAATTGCATATTATCCTTACTATAATATTAATATATATGTATTATTATTATTAAAAACATTATTAAAAAGTGTTCATTCATTTATTATTATAATTATAAAAATATTATAAAATATGTATGTATATTATGATCAAAAACATTTTTATATATTTATTTGTATATTATCCTTCCTATAATATTATTATATATGTTTTATTCATAACAAAAACATTATTAAAAAGTGTTCATTCATATATAATTATAATTATAAAAAAACTTTAAACTATGTATTTATATTATGATCAAAAAAACCTGTCAATATTTATTTTCATATTATCGTTTCTATAATATTATTATATTTGTATTATTAATTACAAAAACATTACTAAAAAGTGTTCATTCATATATAATTATTATTATAAAAAACTTTAAAATATGTATTTATATTATGATAAAAAAACCTGTGAATATTTATTTGCATATTATCCTTCCTATAATATTATTATATATGTATTATTAATTACAAAAACATCATTAAAAATTGTTCATTCATATATAATTATTTTTATATAAAAATTTTAAAATATGTATTTATAATATGATAAAAAAACCTGTCAATATTTAATTGCATATTATCCTTACTATAATATTAATATATATGTATTATTATTATAAAAATCATTATTAAAAAGTGTTCATCATATATAATTATTATTATAAAAATATTATAAAATATGTATTTATATTATAATCAAAAACATTTATATATATTTATTTGTATATTATCCTTCCTATAATATTATTATATATGTATTATTCATATCAAAAACATTATTAAAAAGTGTTCATTCATATATAATTATAATTATAAAAAAACTTTAAACTATGTATTTATATTATGATCAAAAAAACCTGTCAATATTTATTTGCATATTATCGTTTCTATAATATTATTATTTTTGTATTATTAATTACAAAAACATTACTAAAAAGTGTTCATTCATATATATTTATTATTATAAAAAAACTTTAAACTATGTATTTATATTATGATCAAAAAAACCTGTCAATATTTATTTGCATATTATCGTTTCTATAATATTATTATATTTGTATTATTAATTACAAAAACATTACTAAAAAGTGTTCATTCATATATTATTATTATTATTATAAAAAACTTTAAAATATGTATTTATATTATGATAAAAAAACCTGTGAATATTTATTTGCATATTATCCTTAATATAATATTATTATATATGTATTATTAATAACAAAAACATTATTAAAAAGTGTTCATTCATATATAATTATTATTATAAAAATATTATAAAATATGTATTTATATTATGATCAAAAACATTTTTATATATTTATTTGTATATTATCCTTCCTATAATATTATTATATATGTATTATTAATAACAAAAACATTATTAAAAAGTGTTCATTCATATATTATTATTATTATAAAATTATTATAAAATATGTATTTATATTATGATCAAAAACATTTATATATATTTATTTGTATATTATCCTTCCTATAATATTATTATATATGTATTATTCATAACAAAAACATTATTAAAAAGTGTTCATTCATATATAATTATAATTATAAAAAAACTTTAAACTATGTATTTATATTATGATCAAAAAAACCTGTCAATATTTATTTGCATATTATCGTTTCTATAATATTATTATATTTGTATTATTAATTACAAAAACATTACTAAAAAGTGTTCATTCATATATAATTATTATTATAAAAAAACTTTAAACTATGTATTTATATTATGATCAAAAAAACCTGTCAATATTTATTTGCATATTATCGTTTCTATAATATTATTATATTTGTATTATTAATTACAAAAACATTACTTAAAAGTGTTCATTCATATATAATTATTATTATAAAAAAGCTTTAAACTATGTATTTATATTATGATTAAAAAAACCTGTCAATATTTATTTGCATATTATCGTTTCTATAATATTATTATATTTGGATTATTAATTACAAAAACATTACTAAAAAGTGTTCATATATTATTATTATTATAAAAAACATTAAAATATGTATTTATATTATGATAAAAAAACCTGTGAATATTTATTTGCATATTATCCTTCCTATAATATTGTTATATATGTATTATTAATAACAAAAACATTATTAAAAAGTGTTCATTCATATATAATTATTATTATAAAAATATTATAAAATATGTATTTATATTATGATCAAAAACATTTATATATATTTATTTGTATATTTTCCTTCCTAATATTATTATATATGTATTATTTATAACAAAAACATTATTCAAAAGTGTTCATTCATATATAATTATATATAAAAATATTATAAAATATGTATTTATATTATGATCAAAAACATTTATATATATTTTTTTTTGTATATTATCCTTCCTATAATATTATTATATATGTATTATTAATAACAAAAACATCATTAAAAAGTGTTCATTCATATATAATTATTTTTATATAAAAATTATAAAATATGTATTTATATTATGATAAAAAAAAAACCTGTCAATATTTAATTGCATATTATCCTTACTATAATATTAATATATATGTATTATTATTATTAAAAACATTATTAAAAAGTGTTCATTCATATATAATTATAATTATAAAAATATTATAAAATATGTATTTATATTATGATCAAAAACATTTTTATATATTTATTTGTATATTATCCTTCCTATAATATTATTATATATGTATTATTCATAACAAAAACATTATTAAAAAGTGTTCATTCATATATAATTATAATTATAAAAAAACTTTAAACTATGTATTTATATTATGAAAAAAAAAAACCTGTCAATATTTATTTTCATATTATCGTTTCTATAATATTATTATATTTGTATTATTAATTACAAAAACATTACTAAAAAGTGTTCATTCATATATAATTATTATTATAAAAAACTTTTAAATATGTATTTATATTATGATAAAAAAAACTGTGAATATTTATTTGCATATTATCCTTCCTATAATATTATTATATATGTATTATTAATTACAAAAACATCATTAAAAAGTGTTCATTCATATATAGTTATTATTATAAAAATATTATAAAATATGTATTTATATTATGATCAAAAACATTTATATGTATTTATTTGTATATTATCCTTCCTATAATATTATTATATATGTATTATTAATAACAAAAACATCATTAAAAAGTGTTCATTCATATATAATTATTTTTATATAAAAATTATAAAATATGTATTTATATTATGATAAAAAAAAACCTGTCAATATTTAATTGCATATTATCCTTACTATAATATTAATATATATGTATTATTATTATTAAAAACATTATTAAAAAGTGTTCATTCATATATAATTATAATTATAAAAATATTATAAAATATGTATTTATATTATGATCAAAAACATTTTTATATATTTATTTGTATATTATCCTTCCTATAATATTATTATATATGTATTATTCATAACAAAAACATTATTAAAAAGTGTTCATTCATATATAATTATAATTATAAAAAAACTTTAAACTATGTATTTATATTATGATCAAAAAAACCTGTCAATATTTATTTTCATATTATCGTTTCTATAATATTATTATATTTGTATTATTAATTACAAAAACATTACTAAAAAGTGTTCATTCATATATAATTATTATTATAAAAAACTTTTAAATATGTATTTATATTATGATAAAAAAAACCTGTGAATATTTATTTGCATATTATCCTTCCTATAATATTATTATATATGTATTATTAATTACAAAAACATCATTAAAAAGTGTTCATTCATATAAAATTATTTTTATATAAAAATTTTAAAATATGTTTTTATATTATGATAAAAAAAACCTGTCAATATTTAATTGCATATTATCCTTACTATAATTTTAATATATATGTATTATTATTATTAAAAACATTATTAAAAAGTGTTCATTCATATATAATTATAATTATAAAAATATTATAAAATATGTATTTATATTATGATCAAAAACATTTATATATATTTATTTGTAAATTATCCTTCCTATAATATTATTATATATGTATTATTCATAACAAAAACATTATTAAAAAGTGTTCATTCATATATAATTATAATTATAAAAAAACTTTAAACTATGTATTTATATTATGATCAAAAAAACCTGTGAATATTTATTTGCATATTATCCTTCCTATAATATTATTATATATGTATTATTAATAACAAAAACATTATTAAAACGTGTTCATTCATATATAATTATTATTATAAAAATATTATAAAATATGTATTTATATTATGATCAAAAACATTTATATATATTTATTTGTATATTATCCTTCCTATAATATTATTATATACGTATTATTAATAACAAAAACATTATTCAAAAGTGTTCATTCATATATAATTATTATTATAAAAATATTATAAAATATGTATTTATATTATGATCAAAAACATTTATATATATTTATTTGTATATTATCCTTCCTATAATATTATTATATATGTATTATTAATAACAAAAACATCATTAAAAAGTGTTCATTCATATATAATTATTTTTATATAAAAATTTTAAAATATGTATTTATATTATGATAAAAAAAACCTGTCAATATTTAATTGCATATTATCCTTACTATAATATTATTATATATGTATTATTCATAACAAAAACATTATTAAAAAGTGTTCATTCATATATAATTATAATTATAAAAAAAACTTTAAACTATGTATTTATATTATGATCAAAAAAACCTGTCAATATTTATTTTCATATTATCGTTTCTATAATATTATTATATTTGTATTATTAATTACAAAAACATTACTAAAAAGTGTTCATTCATATATAATTATTATTATAAAAAACTTTAAAATATGTATTTATATTATGATAAAAAAAACCTGTGAATATTTATTTGCATATTATCCTTCCTATAATATTATTATATATGTATTATTAATTACAAAAACATCATTAAAAAGTGTTCATTCATATAAAATTATTTTTATATAAAAATTTTAAAATATGTATTTATATTATGATAAAAAAAACCTGTCAATATTTAATTGCATATTATCCTTACTATAATTTTAATATATATGTATTATTATTATTAAAAACATTATTAAAAAGTGTTCATTCATATATAATTATAATTATAAAAATATTATAAAATATGTATTTATATTATGATCAAAAACATTTATATATATTTATTTGTATATTATCCTTCCTATAATATTATTATATATGTATTATTCATAACAAAAACATTATTAAAAAGTGTTCATTCATATATTATTATTATTATAAAATTATTATAAAATATGTATTTATATTATGATCAAAAACATTTATATATATTTATTTGTATATTATCCTTCCTATAATATTATTATATATGTATTATTAATTACAAAAACATCATTAAAAAGTGTTCATTCATATATAATTATTTTTATATAAAAATTTTAAAATATGTATTTATAATATGATAAAAAAAACCTGTCAATATTTAATTGCATATTATCCTTACTATAATATTAATATATATGTATTATTATTATTAAAATCATTATTAAAAAGTGTTCATTCATATATAATTATAATTATAAAAATATTATAAAATATGTATTTATATTATGATCAAAAACATTTATATATATATTTATTTGTATATTATCCTTCCTATAATATTATTATATATGTATTATTAATAACAAAAACATTATTAAAAAGTGTTCATTCATATATAATTATTATTATAAAAATATTATAAAATATGTATTTATATTATAATCAAAAACATTTATATATATTTATTTGTATATTATCCTTCCTATAATATTATTATATATGTATTATTCATAACAAAAACATTATTAAAAAGTGTTCATTCATATATAATTATAATTATAAAAAAACTTTAAACTATGTATTTATATTATGATCAAAAAAACCTGTCAATATTTATTTGCATATTATCGTTTCTATAATATTATTATATTTGTATTATTAATTACAAAAACATTACTAAAAAGTGTTCATTCATATATAATTATTATTATAAAAAAACTTTAAACTATGTATTTATATTATGATCAAAAAAACCTGTCAATATTTATTTGCATATTATCGTTTCTATAATATTATTATATTTGTATTATTAATTACAAAAACATTACTAAAAAGTGTTCATTCATATATAATTATTATTATAAAAATATTATAAAATATGTATTTATATTATGATCAAAAACATTTATATATATATATTTGTATATTATCCTTCCTATAATATTATTATATATGTATTATTAATAACAAAAACATTATTCAAAAGTGTTCATTCATATAAAATTATTATTAAAAAAATATTATAAAATATGTATTTATATTATGATCAAAAACATTTATATATATTTATTTGTATATTATCCTTCCTATAATATTATTATATATGTATTATTAATAACAAAAACATCATTAAAAAGTGTTCATTCATATATAATTATTTTTATATAAAAATTTTAAAATATATATTTATATTATGATAAAAAAACCTGTCAATATTTAATTGCATATTATCCTTACTATAATATTAATATATATGTATTATTATTATTAAAAACATTATTAAAAAGTGTTCATTCATATATAATTATAATTATAAAAATATTATAAAATATGTATTTATATTATGATCAAAAACATTTATATATATTTATTTGTATATTATCCTTCGTATAATATTATTATATATGTATTATTCATAACAAAAACATTATTAAAAAGTGTTCATTCATATATAATTATAATTATAAAAAAACTTTAAACTATGTATTTATATTATGATCAAAAAAACCTGTCAATATTAATTTTCATATTATCGTTTCTATAATATTATTATATTTGTATTATTAATTACAAAAACATTACTAAAAAGTGTTCATTCATATATAATTATTATTATAAAAAACTTTAAAATATGTATTTATATTATGATAAAAAAAACCTGTCAATATTTATTTTCATATTATCGTTTCTATAATATTATTATATTTGTATTATTAATTACAAAAACATTACTAAAAAGTGTTCATTCATATATAATTATTATTATAAAAAACTTTAAAATCTGTATTTATATTATGATAAAAAAAACCTGTGAATATTTATTTGCATATTATCCTTCCTATAATATTATTATATATGTATTATTAATTACAAAAACATCATTAAAAAGTGTTCATTCATATATAATTATTTTTATATAAAAATTTTAAAATATGTATTTATATTATGATAAAAAAAACCTGTCAATATTTAATTGCATATTATCCTTACTATAATATTAATATATATGTATTATTATTATTAAAAACATTATTAAAAAGTGTTCATTCATATATAATTATAATTATAAAAATATTATTAAATATGTATTTATATTATGATCAAAAACATTTATATATATTTATTTGTATATTATCCTTCCTATAATATTATTATATATGTATTATTCATAACAAAAACATTATTAAAAAGTGTTCATTCATATATTATTATTATTATAAAAATATTATAAAATATGTATTTATATTATGATCAAAAAAATTTATATATATTTATTTGTATATTATCCTTCCTATAATATTATTACATATGTATTATTCATAACAAAAACATTATTAAAAAGTGTTCATTCATATATAATTATAATTATAAAAAAACTTTAAACTATGTATTTATATTATGATCAAAAAAACCTGTCAATATTTATTTGCATATTATCGTTTATATAATATTATTATATTTGTATTATTAATAACAAAAACATTATTAAAAAGTGTTCATTCATATATAATTATTATTATAAAAATATTATAAAATATGTATTTACATTATGATCAAAAACATTTATATATATTTATTTGTATATTATCCTTCCTATAATATTATTATATATGTATTATTAATAACAAAAACATTATTCAAAAGTGTTCATTCATATATAATTATTATTATAAAAATATTATAAAATATGTATTTATATTATGATCAAAAACATTTATATATATATTTATTTGTATATTATCCTTCCTATAATATTATTATATATGTATTATTAATAACAAAAACATCATTAAAAAGTGTTCATTCATATATAATTATTTTTATATAAAAATTATAAAATATGTATTTATATTATGATAAAAAAAACCTGTCAATATTTAATTGCATATTATCCTTACTATAATATTAATATATATGTATTATTATTATTAAAAACATTATTAAAAAGTGTTCATTCATATATAATTATAATTATAAAAATATTATAAAATATGTATTTATATTATGATCAAAAACATTTTTATATATTTATTTGTATATTATCCTTCCTATAATATTACCACAAATACACAATAAGGGTTCTCACTCAAATAATATTCAATGATAAGGCTCAATTAATTAGCAAAATTAAAATTACTAACTAATATCTATGTACACAACCACTAAATAAATTAGGGTTCACAACGCACCACGCTGTAACAGAAAACAGGTTAGGCCTACCCAACCGACTATAAAATCACAGCAGGTCTGCCTAAAACTCTGCTCAACAGTTCAGGTCCGCAGCCAATCTGCACAAGTCCGCAGCAAATCTGCACAAATAAAATTATTTTGTTCGGGCGCCGTTAATACGTCAGCAACTCAGCACCACTGCCAACCATAGTCCCTGTTCGCAGGCGCCATCTTGCGACGAAATTTTCTGCACTGGAAAAAAATATATTAATTAAAAGTGCAGCAGTCGCAACCGTTTGCCGGGGATAGCTCAGCCTACAATGGCTGGGTAAAGTTCCAGGGTCTGCGATAAGGTCGGGGAAACCACTAGGCCAATAGCCGGGTCTAACCGGTATAGGACTGGCTCATACACGGGCACTGTGAACAAGTCAAAAACAAGTCACAAAACAAACGTGCAATAATCACTACCAGGCCTACGCCGATTCTCCACACTCCTAGGGGGTCGTTGCTGACTACGCAACTCGGGCTTCGTCCTAACTATCCAATAGTTAAGCCCAGAGTGCCTAAAACACAGTGAGTTACACGACGACTTGCCAATAAAAACCACAACGCGAGTTATCAAAAGGCGGGGTCTACTAGGCCACTATAATCCAATACACAACTCTAATGCCCAAGCTAAGAATCAATCAGTTCACTCAATAATCGTACCACATAATAATATACAAGTACACTATAGGTAGAGTGACTACGCCACGAATAGCTGGTCTCAATAAATACCAAGCCAGACAGGCAAAACTAAATGGCAATTGCACTATTAAAATATTGAGCTACTTAGTAGCAGATAAATAACTGTTAAATACGTTCCAAACACTAGATAAATATATTATCTGATAGCCGGTACTCCGCTATCCAAGCTACCGAGATAACGTGTTGGACTACCAAACAAGCTGTTCAGGTTAAATTAAAATAATCAAATGAATAAACAATAACAACCCTACTACTGCTACTGCCAACTTTATGTTACTTAGCTGGGCTTCTGTTAATAGGCTAATAAAACTAGCTACTAGCCTACTGGCCTCGTGCTTCCAACTACGCACGCTAAATCGTGCAGCCTAGGTTTGTCGGGCCTCAGAGTTATTAGTAATATAACTAACTCTAGGTACAACGCAAAATAATAACTACTACAGCCAATTAAATTATATTATTTCGCTCTAGGGACGAACACATTGAAGCACTCTGCCATAAGCTAAGCACCGCAATTTTTGCACTGAGAAGAACAATGGCTGTGAGCACAGAAGAGGCGGCACTAACAGCATACTATGCCCTTCTTGAGAGTATTCTCTGTTATGGCATTGTGGTGTGGGGTGGATCGTCGGCACAGAACCTTAACAGAGTTCTCATCATGCAAAAGAGGGCTGTTCGAACCCTGACTGGCATTGAGACAACAGATAGTTGCAGACCACAGTTTAGGAGGTTAAAAATCCTGACCGTAGTCAACCTCTTCATACTACGGACTCTTACCATTGTCGACTCTTCCAGGACCTGTCGTCATCAGGAGGTGCACTCATACAACACAAGACGAAGAAATGATTACAACCTTCCTGCTCACAACACAAGGCTCTATGAAGAGAAACCCTCATACATGCGTGCCAAGTTTTTTAACGTCCTTCCCGTCCACTTGAAGTCTCTTCAACCCAGAAAACTGAAGAAAGAACTAAAGTGCTGGCTGTTACATAGACCATTTTATAGTCTGAATGAGTATTTGTCTCGGCAAGAACTTGAATAAATCATCACTGCAAGAACTCTGATAAGCTATTTTTTATTCTTAAAAATAACAATTTGTTTTGACTTTTATATAGCAATTGCACAATTCTGTATTGACGCCCTTTCAATCTTAAAGATTGTAAATAAAGTATTCTTGTATCTTGTATCTTGTATCTTGTATCTCTAGCACCTGCACAGAACCGTCAGGAATACACTTTAATATTATTCCTGACTAATATAAATCCTAACTACCGTCAGGCTTCTAACTCTCGCAATAAAACCAGATATTAATATTATCAAACTAATAATATCAAGTCGTCCACTCACCACAAGTGGGTCAGTACCCAACTTACACCAACACTCGGCGCGATCACACCACCAGCATACTCCGACACCACTGTCACGTACACCACTGGACGTCTCACTAGACACACGCTCGCTCTTCACTGCACGGGATCCACGACTCGAATGTCTCTGTCCTAGGCTATCCTGAAGATCTAGGATATCCCAGGCTTATCGGCACTGATAAGCAGGGTCAAAGGGCGCTCGCTAGCCTCGCTGCCGCCGCTCACTCACCTCATCAATCGGTGCGCGGCCAAATAGCAAATAATTACCCCCCTAGGAAAAATAACTCGTTACACTTTTAGCGGCAGTAGTGTTACAGTTGACTTTGATTTTAGCGTATTGTGGTGTAATTCTCTTCTTGATGCATTCTTTGTTTGAAGTAAATATCTGCAATCTTCATGGAAATCTTGATTCTTGTATCCCTATATTGTGCTGCTAATTTTGCTTGACTAGCTTCACTAAATAACTTCTTGATCAGCATTGTACGTGTTATTAAATTTACTTAAAGTAAATAAAAGAAACGTCTTAAAACACTTAAAACATATATTTACGCTTATACTGTTACTCACAAGACGGTAAATATACAAAAAAGGTGGTAAGTGGTGATCGATTTCGATTGGACACTCCAATCATCATCAGACCCAATAGGCGAATGACAAGAATCTTGAATGGCGTCCCTACTTATACCCTATTGGCTACCGAAAGCACCGGCCAATACATTTTTATAAGTGCAACTGGAATCAAAATGTATTTGTTCATTAATCAACTTATTTCTATCTTTACATTTTTCCTTATAAATATACAATTCTTCCCAAGCATTCATTACATATCCTTTCTTACAATTCTTTAAAATATCTAGACTATCCTCCATTTTTCCTAGTGAGTGCCCATTTTGTAACAGGTGTTGTGCGACATTTGATCTTTCCGGTTTGTTGTTCCTCCATGCAGATATGTGGTTTTTGAAGCGGTTAACGAAGTTCACAGTCTGTCCAATGTAGAAGCTATCACAATCGTCACAATTGATTTTATATATGCCTGAAGTGTCGAATTTGTTACAATCTTCTATTTTTGGATGCAGTATTTTACTCATGGTGTTCTGAGTCCTGTAGGCTATTGAAACTCCGTATTTCTTGAATCTGTTAGCAGTCCTTTGTGTTGTAGTCCCCGTGTAGCTAAATGTGATATATCTAGTGTTTTCCTCTTTTATCTCTTCTAATGTTGTTCTGCTGTGTAGTGTATTCAGTCTATCGATTTTCCTCCTCGTCTTCCTTGCGATGTCCTCTATCGTCTTGGTCCGAAATCCATTCACTTGAGCGATCTTCTTAATGGTGTCCAGTTCTTTTTTCCTATTGGTTTGGCTAAGTGGGATCTTATAGGCTCGGTACAGCATAGATCTAAAGGCTGCGGTCTTGTGGATTGTCGGATGGATAGACTTGTTGTTGATTGTAGTGTCCGTTTGCGTAGGTTTCCTGTAGATGTCAAACTCTATCTTGCTGTCTTTTCTCTCTAATGTGAGGTCCAGGAATTTGATCTTTTTGTTTTCTTCAAACTCGTTAGTAAAGGTGAGGTTCGGGTGGTGGTTGTTTAGTGTCTGCATCATCGTTTCGTGCTCCTGCTCCTGGGCTTGTCTGAAGATAACAATAATGTCGTCTACATATCTAACATACAGTTTTACATCATGATTTTTTCTTAAATTCGTTAACATTTCTTTTTCCTGATGCTGTAAAAATATTTCTGACAAAATTGCCGAAAGTGGACTTCCCATAGCTAAACCATCTGTTTGTTCGTAAAATCTATTGTTGAATCAAAAATAATTTTGCTTCAAAACAGTCACAAGTAATTTTACAATCTGATTGACATATTCATCGTCTAAACTATTCGGTACTTACGTATTAAACGGAGGCCATAATTTGTCAGCGCGCTGCGGCGGTTATGTTAGGTTGGGTTATCGTAAATATTATGTGTGTAGGACTTTCCTCGCTTGGTTATGAATCGATACCAGACGAGTTATACTTTCTATTATGATAACCCAACCTAACATAACCGCCGCAGCGCGCTGACAAAATGTGGCCTCCGTTTAATACGTAAGTACCAACTATTCTGTAAAAGCCTACATTTAACAAGATCTACAGTTTCGGATACAGGAATGTTTGTGTACAGATTTGCGATATCAAATGAGACTAGCCTACTATTCGAATCTATATCTATGTTCTTGACACGTTCAACAAATTCATACCTATTCTTTACATTGTATACATGTTCTAATTCTAAATCATTGCTGAGCTTACTTGCTAACAATTTTGAAACATTGTAGGTAGGAGCACATTTAAAGTTAACTAATGGTCTGATGGGTACATTCTTCTTGTGTATTTTTGGGATCCCTTTCATCACGGGCGCTTTAGAATTTAGGATGTTCATCTTCTGTCGACATTCTTCGGGAATCACTCTGGTGCATCTCTTCACGACGTCGGACAGCTCTCTTTGGTACTTCTGCGTTGGATCCTTTTTCAGCTCTTTGAAGTTATTTTCTTTGATGAAATCTTCCGTCTTCTTTATATATTCTTCTTTTCCGAGCACTACAATGGCGTTGCTTTTGTCTGCTTTCACAACGATTGAGCTATTCTCTTCCAGTTTCTTCTTTATTTTGCTGCACGACTTCAGTTCTTAATTTCTGCTGGGATCTATGTGTCCTTGGCTGGTGAAATCGTTGGCTGTTACTTCCTTCTGAACGGCATAATGGTCTACGTCTTTGAGTGATTTTACATTTGCTTCAACTTCAGTAGCTAGTAGTTCGTTTTCGCCCTTCTTCTTCATTGGGAAATTGTACTTCATTCCGTAGTTCAGTATTTTCGTTTCTTCTTCACTGAATTGAATGTCTGTAAGGTTGATGACTCTCTTCTGGAATTTGTGTTCTGTACTGGTCCTATCCAAGTCTTTATTAGGTGTATTCTTCTCTACGAGTTTGTCTAATTTGTAGTTTATCCGTAAATATTTCCTGTCCATGGCATCTTCAACCTCTTCACTGACGACTTCGTGTAGTAAATTCCATGCTATTAGTCCGTATGATCTCAAAAATTGTAGGTGGATGTCGTAGGCAATCTGGTTCAGTTCTTCTTTTTCACAGTAAAGTTGTTTGATCATATTTTGGATGAATAATACCTCTCCTTGTTCCTTGGTTCTTTTAGCGGCAGTAGTTTACAGTTGACTTTGATTTTAGCGTATTGTGGTGTAATTCTCTTCTTGATGCATTCTTTGTTTGAAGTAAATATCTGCAATCTTCATGGAAATCTTGATTCTTGTATCCCTATATTTTGCTGCTAATTTTGCTTGACTAGCTTCACTAAATAACTTCTTGATCAGCATTGTACGTGTTATTAAATTTACTTAAAGTAAATAAAAGAAACGTCTTAAAACACTTAAAACATATATTTACGCTTATACTGTTACTCACAAGACGGTAAATATACAAAAAAGGTGGTAAGTAGTGATCGATTTCGATTGGACACTCCAATCATCATCAGACCCAATAGGCGAATGACAAGAATCTTGAATGGTGTCCCTACTTATACCCTATTGGCTACCGGAAGCACCGGCCAATACATTTTTATAAGTGCAACTGGAATCAAAATGTATTTGTTCATTAATCAACTTATTTCTATCTTTACATTTTTCCTTATAAATATACAATTCTTCCCAAGCATTCATTACATATCCTTTCTTACAATTCTTTAAAATATCTAGACTATCCTCCATTTTTCCTAGTGAGTGCCCATTTTGTAACAGGTGTTGTGCGACATTTGATCTTTCCGGTTTGTTGTTCCTCCATGCAGATATGTGGTTTTTGAAGCGGTTAACGAAGTTCACAGTCTGTCCAATGTAGAAGCTATCACAATCGTCACAATTGATTTTATATATGCCTGAAGTGTCGAATTTGTTACAATCTTCTATTTTTGGATGCAGTATTTTACTCATGGTGTTCTGAGTCCTGTAGGCTATTGAAACTCCGTATTTCTTGAATCTGTTAGCAGTCCTTTGTGTTGTAGTCCCCGTGTAGCTAAATGTGATATATCTAGTGTTTTCCTCTTTTATCTCTTCTAATGTTGTTCTGCTGTGTAGTGTATTCTGTCTATCGATTTTCCTCCTCGTCTTCCTTGCGATGTCCTCTATCGTCTTGGTCCGAAATCCATTCACTTGAGCGATCTTCTTAATGGTGTCCAGTTCTTTTTTCCTATTGGTTTGGCTAAGTGGGATCTTATAGGCTCGGTACAGCATAGATCTAAAGGCTGCGGTCTTGTGGATTGTCGGATGGATAGACTTGTTGTTGATTGTAGTGTCCGTTTGCGTAGGTTTCCTGTAGATGTCAAACTCTATCTTGCTGTCTTTTCTCTCTAATGTGAGGTCCAGGAATTTGATCTTTTTGTTTTCTTCAAACTCGTTAGTAAAGGTGAGGTTCGGGTGGTGGTTACTTGGTTGGTTGGTGGTGGTGGTGAGTACTTGATGGCCTCGATTTTGAATTTAAAACACTGATCTCGCCTCGTCAACATGGATTCCGCACTGGGAGATCTACTACAAGCAATTTGGTCGTTTTCCAAAACTATATTACTTCGGCCTTCTCAAGAGGCAACCAAGTCGACTGCATCTATCTGGACTTCGCTAAGGCGTTCGACAGGGTTAGTCACAAGCTTCTCCTCGCCAAACTTGAAGGCCTAGGCTTTGTTGGACCTCTGCTTCAGTTTATCAGATCCTACCTTCAGGGACGCTCTTTAAAAGTTAGATGTGGGACTGCTTACTCTTACCCCATCCACGTACCATCTGGAGTGCCACAAGGATCTCACCTTGGACCCTTTCTATTCAACTTATTTATAAATGACATTGGCGACACCTTGGATTCTGAGTTCCTTCTGTTCGCGGATGATGCAAAACTTTTCTTAGAGATCTCCAGTGCTCAAGACTTCACTCGTCTTCAGTCATCAATAAATGCAGTGATGAATTGGTGCATTGACAATTCAATGAGTCTGAACACCTCTAAATGTGTCGTTATGTCCTTTTCTCGCAGTCAGAACACTCATGAGCATGGCTATTTTCTTGGGGACGACCCTCTGCATAGAGTTTGGAGGTATAAAGATCTTGGCATAATAACTACTCCAACACTTCATCCAGGAGAGCATATCCAACAAATTTGCCACAAATCAAGTTCCACTCTGGCTCAGGCTCTGGCTCTGGTTCAGTTCTGGGCTTTCTCTTCCGCTTCACTCGAGGACTCTCCATTAATGCCTTGGTGTTGCTTTTTCGTGCACTGGTTCGTCCCACCCTCGAATACAACTCTCCTGTCTGGGCTCCATATCAGACTGGACTCATATCTTCGCTGGAGAGAGTTCAAGTTCGTTTCATTAGGGTCCTTGGCTGCAGAATGGGATATCGCTACCTTGATGCTCCCGTGAATCTCATCAGATCTCAGTTTAATCTATGCTGCTTGGAAGATCGGAGGAAAATTTCGGACGCTCTGTTTCTCATGAAGATTGTAAGTGGAAATATCGACTGCCCTGAGCTTTTGGGAGGAATACCATTCCACGTTCCTGTCCGCACAAGATCCAAGGATACGTTTGAGCGGAGGCACTACAATACTGTATATTTACAGCGAAGCACTATCCCTCGCCTTTTGCGGGTCGGCAACGAGGTCGGCGCAGTGTTGGATTTTCACCGTTCCAGCGTGGCTGCTTTCCGCTCCAATCTGTGTCGCCTCTTCTCTGTAAATAATTTGTAGTTAATGCTTACATCATGTTAACGGCACTGTGTTCAACCTTCGATCAGCTATTTATTTTTTGTCACTTTAGTATTTATATCTGTTTTTGTCATGTAAGTCTTGCTTAGAGGATTCCAAACCGTGTATTTATTGTTTTGTTAAGTCTTGTTTTGTTATTGTTTTAAAAAGTTTATCATGGTTTCCATCTTCATTGTTATGTTTTTCTTGTTCTTGTTATTGTAATTTATTCAGAATAGCCTTTATTTGTTGTTAAATTTGAGTTTGATAGCTACTACTTACTGTACCTCTTGTAAAAATGGTGTTACCGTGGAAATAAATGAATTGAATTGAATTGAATTGAATTGGTTGTTTAGTGTCTGCATCATCGTTTCGTGCTCCTGCTCCTGGGCTTGTCTGAAGATAACAATAATGTCGTCTACATATCTAACATACAGTTTTACATCATGATTTTTTCTTAAATTCGTTAACATTTCTTTTTCCTGATGCTGTAAAAATATTTCTGACAAAATTGCCAAAAGTGGACTTCCCATAGCTAAACCATCTGTTTGTTCGTAAAATCTATTGTTGAATCAAAAATAATTTTGCTTCAAAACAGTCACAAGTAATTTTACAATCTGATTGACATATTCATCGTCTAAACTATTCGGTACTTACGTATTAAACGGAGGCCACAATTTGTCAGCGCGCTGCGGCGGTTATGTTAGGTTGGGTTATCGTAAATATTATGTGTGTAGGACTTTCCTCGCTTGGTTATGAATCGATACCAGACGAGTTATACTTTCTATTATGATAACCCAACCTAACATAACCGCCGCAGCGCGCTGACAAAATGTGGCCTCCGTTTAATACGTAAGTACCAACTATTCTGTAAAAGCCTACATTTAACAAGATCTACAGTTTCGGATACAGGAATGTTTGTGTACAGATTTGCGATATCAAATGAGACTAGCCTACTATTCGAATCTATATCTATGTTCTTGACACGTTCAACAAATTCATACCTATTCTTTACATTGTATACATGTTCTAATTCTAAATCATTGCTGAGCTTACTTGCTAACAATTTTGAAACATTGTAGGTAGGAGCACATTTAAAGTTAACTAATGGTCTGATGGGTACATTCTTCTTGTGTATTTTTGGGATCCCTTTCATCACGGGCGCTTTAGAATTTAGGATGTTCATCTTCTGTCGACATTCTTCGGGAATCACTCTGGTGCATCTCTTCACGACGTCAGACAGCTCTCTTTGGTACTTCTGCGTTGGATCCTTTTTCAGCTCTTTGAAGTTATTTTCTTTGATGAAATCTTCCGTCTTCTTTATATATTCTTCTTTTCCGAGCACTACAATGGCGTTGCTTTTGTCTGCTTTCACAACGATTGAGCTATTCTCTTCCAGTTTCTTCTTTATTTTGCTGCACGTCTTCAGTTCTTAATTTCTGCTGGGATCTATGTGTCCTTGGCTGGTGAAATCGTTGGCTGTTACTTCCTTCCGAACGGCATAATGGTCTACGTCTCTGAGTGATTTTACATTTGCTTCAACTTCAGTAGCTAGTAGTTCGTTTTCGCCCTTCTTCTTCATTGGGAAATTGTACTTCATTCCGTAGTTCAGTATTTTCGTTTCTTCTTCACTGAATTGAATGTCTGTAAGGTTGATGACTCTCTTCTGGAATTTGTGTTCTGTACTGGTCCTATCCAAGTCTTTATTAGGTGTATTCTTCTCTACGAGTTTGTCTAATTTGTAGTTTATCCGTAAATATTTCCTGTCCATGGCATCTTCAACCTCTTCACTGACGACTTCGTGTAGTAAATTCCATGCTATTAGTCCGTATGATCTCAAAAATTGTAGGTGGATGTCGTAGGCAATCTGGTTCAGTTCTTCTTTTTCACAGTAAAGTTGTTTGATCATATTTTGGATGAATAATACCTCTCCTTGTTCCTTGGTTCTTTTAGCGGCAGTAGTTTACAGTTGACTTTGATTTTAGCGTATTGTGGTGTAATTCTCTTCTTGATGCATTCTTTGTTTGAAGTAAATATCTGCAATCTTCATGGAAATCTTGATTCTTGTATCCATATATTTTGCTGCTAATTTTGCTTGACTAGCTTCACTAAATAACTTCTTGATCAGCATTGTACGTGTTATTAAATTTACTTAAAGTAAATAAAAGAAACGTCTTAAAACACTTAAAACATATATTTACGCTTATACTGTTACTCACAAGACGGTAAATATACAAAAAAGGTGGTAAGTAGTGATCGATTTCGATTGGACACTCCAATCATCATCAGACCCAATAGGCGAATGACAAGAATCTTGAATGGTGTCCCTACTTATACCCTATTGGCTACCGGAAGCACCAGCCAATACATTTTTATAAGTGCAACTGGAATCAAAATGTATTTGTTCATTAATCAACTTATTTCTATCTTTACATTTTTCCTTATAAATATACAATTCTTCCCAAGCATTCATTACATATCCTTTCTTACAATTCTTTAAAATATCTAGACTATCCTCCATTTTTCCTAGTGAGTGCCCATTTTGTAACAGGTGTTGTTCGACATTTGATCTTTCCGGTTTGTTGTTCCTCCATGCAGATATGTGGTTTTTGAAGCGGTTAACGAAGTTCACAGTCTGTCCAATGTAGAAGCTATCACAATCGTCACAATTGATTTTATATATGCCTGAAGTGTCGAATTTGTTACAATCTTCTATTTTTGGATGCAGTATTTTACTCATGGTGTTCTGAGTCCTGTAGGCTATTGAAACTCCGTATTTCTTGAATCTGTTAGCAATCCTTTGTGTTGTAGTCCCCGTGTAGCTAAATGTGATATATCTAGTGTTTTCCTCTTTTATCTCTTCTAATGTTGTTCTGCTGTGTAGTGTATTCTGTCTATCGATTTTCCTCCTCGTCTTCCTTGCGATGTCCTCTATCGTCTTGGTCCGAAATCCATTCACTTGAGCGATCTTCTTAATGGTGTCCAGTTCTTTTTTCCTATTGGTTTGGCTAAGTGGGATCTTAAAGGCTCGGTACAGCATAGATCTAAAGGCTGCGGTCTTGTGGATTGTCGGATGGATAGACTTGTTGTTGATTGTAGTGTCCGTTTGCGTAGGTTTCCTGTAGATGTCAAACTCTATCTTGCTGTCTTTTCTCTCTAATGTGAGGTCCAGGAATTTGATCTTTTTGTTTTCTTCAAACTCGTTAGTAAAGGTGAGGTTCGGGTGGTGGTTGTTTAGTGTCTGCATCATCGTTTCGTGCTCCTGCTCCTGGGCTTGTCTGAAGATAACAAGAATGTCGTCTACATATCTAACATACAGTTTTACATCATGATTTTTTCTTAAATTCGTTAACATTTCTTTTTCCTGATGCTGTAAAATATTTCTGACAAAATTGCCGAAAGTGGACTTCCCATAGCTAAACCATCTGTTTGTTCGTAAAATCTATTGTTGAATCAAAAATAATTTTGCTTCAAAACAATCACAAGTAATTTTACAATCTGATTGACATATTCATCGTCTAAACTATTCTGTAAAAGCCTACATTTAACAAGATCTACAGTTTCGGATACAGGAATGTTTGTGTACAGATTTGCGATATCAAATGAGACTAGCCTACTATTCGAATCTATATCTATGTTCTTGACACGTTCAACAAATTCATACCTATTCTTTACATTGTATACATGTTCTAATTCTAAATCATTGCTGAGCTTACTTGCTAACAATTTTGAAACATTGTAGGTAGGAGCACATTTAAAGTTAACTAATGGTCTGATGGGTACATTCTTCTTGTGTATTTTTGGGATCCCTTTCATCACGGGCGCTTTAGAATTTAGGATGTTCATCTTCTGTCGACATTCTTCGGGAATCACTCTGGTGCATCTCTTCACGACGTCGGACAGCTCTCTTTGGTACTTCTGCGTTGGATCCTTTTTAGCTCTTTGAAGTTATTTTCTTTGATGAAATCTTCCGTCTTCTTTATATATTCTTCTTTTCCGAGCACTACAATGGCGTTGCTTTTGTCTGCTTTCACAACGATTGAGCTATTCTCTTCCAGTTTCTTCTTTATTTTGCTGCACGTCTTCAGTTCTTAATTTCTGCTGGGATCTATGTGTCCTTGGCTGGTGAAATCGTTGGCTGTTACTTCCTTCCGAACGGCATAATGGTCTACGTCTCTGAGTGATTTTACATTTGCTTCAACTTCAGTAGCTAGTAGTTCGTTTTCGCCCTTCTTCTTCATTGGGAAATTGTACTTCATTCCGTAGTTCAGAATTTTCGTTTCTTCTTCACTGAATTGAATGTCTGTAAGGTTGATGACTCTCTTCTGGAATTTGTGTTCTGTACTGGTCCTATCCAAGTCTTTATTAGGTGTATTCTTCTCTACGAGTTTGTCTAATTTGTAGTTTATCCGTAAATATTTCCTGTCCATGGCATCTTCAACCTCTTCACTGACGACTTCGTGTAGTAAATTCCATGCTATTAGTCCGTATGATCTCAAAAATTGTAGGTGGATGTCGTAGGCAATCTGGTTCAGTTCTTCTTTTTCACAGTAAAGTTGTTTGATCATATTTTGGATGAATAATACCTCTCCTTGTTCCTTGGTTCTTTTAGCGGCAGTAGTGTTACAGTTGACTTTGATTTTAGCGTATTGTGGTGTAATTCTCTTCTTGATGCATTCTTTGTTTGAAGTAAATATCTGCAATCTTCATGGAAATCTTGATTCTTGTATCCCTATATTTTGCTGCTAATTTTGCTTGACTAGCTTCACTAAATAACTTCTTGATCAGCATTGTACGTGTTATTAAATTTACTTAAAGTAAATAAAAGAAACGTCTTAAAACACTTAAAACATATATTTACGCTTATACTGTTACTCACAAGACGGTAAATATACAAAAAAGGTGGTAAGTGGTGATCGATTTCGATTGGACACTCCAATCATCATCAGACCCAATAGGCGAATGACAAGAATCTTGAATGGCGTCCCTACTTATACCCTATTGGCTACCGAAAGCACCGGCCAATACATTTTTATAAGTGCAACTGGAATCAAAATGTATTTGTTCATTAATCAACTTATTTCTATCTTTACATTTTTCCTTATAAATATACAATTCTTCCCAAGCATTCATTACATATCCTTTCTTACAATTCTTTAAAATATCTAGACTATCCTCCATTTTTCCTAGTGAGTGCCCATTTTGTAACAGGTGTTGTGCGACATTTGATCTTTCCGGTTTGTTGTTCCTCCATGCAGATATGTGGTTTTTGAAGCGGTTAACGAAGTTCACAGTCTGTCCAATGTAGAAGCTATCACAATCGTCACAATTGATTTTATATATGCCTGAAGTGTCGAATTTGTTACAATCTTCTATTTTTGGATGCAGTATTTTACTCATGGTGTTCTGAGTCCTGTAGGCTATTGAAACTCCGTATTTCTTGAATCTGTTAGCAGTCCTTTGTGTTGTAGTCCCCGTGTAGCTAAATGTGATATATCTAGTGTTTTCCTCTTTTATCTCTTCTAATGTTGTTCTGCTGTGTAGTGTATTCTGTCTATCGATTTTCCTCCTCGTCTTCCTTGCGATGTCCTCTATCGTCTTGGTCCGAAATCCATTCACTTGAGCGATCTTCTTAATGGTGTCCAGTTCATTTTTCCTATTGGTTTGGCTAAGTGGGATCTTATAGGCTCGGTACAGCATAGATCTAAAGGCTGCGGTCTTGTGGATTGTCGGATGGATAGACTTGTTGTTGATTGTAGTGTCCGTTTGCGTAGGTTTCCTGTAGATGTCAAACTCTATCTTGCTGTCTTTTCTCTCTAATGTGAGGTCCAGGAATTTGATCTTTTTGTTTTCTTCAAACTCGTTAGTAAAGGTGAGGTTCGGGTGGTGGTTGTTTAGTGTCTGCATCATCGTTTCGTGCTCCTGCTCCTGGGCTTGTCTGAAGATAACAAGAATGTCGTCTATATATCTAACATACAGTTTTACATCATGATTTTTTTTTAAATTCGTTAACATTTCTTTTTCCTGATGCTGTAAAAATATTTCTGACAAAATTGCCGAAAGTGGACTTCCCATAGCTAAACCATCTGTTTGTTCGTAAAATCTATTGTTGAATCAAAAATAATTTTGCTTCAAAACAATCACAAGTAATTTTACAATCTGATTGACATATTCATCGTCTAAACTATTCTGTAAAAGCCTACATTTAACAAGATCTACAGTTTCGGATACAGGAATGTTTGTGTACAGATTTGCGATATCAAATGAGACTAGCCTACTATTCGAATCTATATCTATGTTCTTGACACGTTCAACAAATTCATACCTATTCTTTACATTGTATACATGTTCTAATTCTAAATCATTGCTGAGCTTACTTGCTAACAATTTTGAAACATTGTAGGTAGGAGCACATTTAAAGTTAACTAATGGTCTGATGGGTACATTCTTCTTGTGTATTTTTGGGATCCCTTTCATCACGGGCGCTTTAGAATTTAGGATGTTCATCTTCTGTCGACATTCTTCGGGAATCACTCTGGTGCATCTCTTCACGACGTCGGACAGCTCTCTTTGGTACTTCTGCGTTGGATCCTTTTTAGCTCTTTGAAGTTATTTTCTTTGATGAAATCTTCCGTCTTCTTTATATATTCTTCTTTTCCGAGCACTACAATGGCGTTGCTTTTGTCTGCTTTCACAACGATTGAGCTATTCTCTTCCAGTTTCTTCTTTATTTTGCTGCACGTCTTCAGTTCTTAATTTCTGCTGGGATCTATGTGTCCTTGGCTGGTGAAATCGTTGGCTGTTACTTCCTTCCGAACGGCATAATGGTCTACGTCTCTGAGTGATTTTACATTTGCTTCAACTTCAGTAGCTAGTAGTTCGTTTTCGCCCTTCTTCTTCATTGGGAAATTGTACTTCATTCCGTAGTTCAGTATTTTCGTTTCTTCTTCACTGAATTGAATGTCTGTAAGGTTGATGACTCTCTTCTGGAATTTGTGTTCTGTACTGGTCCTATCCAAGTCTTTATTAGGTGTATTCTTCTCTACGAGTTTGTCTAATTTGTAGTTTATCCGTAAATATTTCCTGTCCATGGCATCTTCAACCTCTTCACTGACGACTTCGTGTAGTAAATTCCATGCTATTAGTCCGTATGATCTCAAAAATTGTAGGTGGATGTCGTAGGCAATCTGGTTCAGTTCTTCTTTTTCACAGTAAAGTTGTTTGATCATATTTTGGATGAATAATACCTCTCCTTGTTCCTTGGTTCTTTTAGCGGCAGTAGTGTTACAGTTGACTTTGATTTTAGCGTATTGTGGTGTAATTCTCTTCTTGATGCATTCTTTGTTTGAAGTAAATATCTGCAATCTTCATGGAAATCTTGATTCTTGTATCCCTATATTTTGCTGCTAATTTTGCTTGACTAGCTTCACTAAATAACTTCTTGATCAGCATTGTACGTGTTATTAAATTTACTTAAAGTAAATAAAAGAAACGTCTTAAAACACTTAAAACATATATTTACGCTTATACTGTTACTCACAAGACGGTAAATATACAAAAAAGGTGGTAAGTAGTGATCGATTTCGATTGGACACTCCAATCATCATCAGACCCAATAGGCGAATGACAAGAATCTTGAATGGTGTCCCTACTTATACCCTATTGGCTACCGGAAGCACCGGCCAATACATTTTTATAAGTGCAACTGGAATCAAAATGTATTTGTTCATTAATCAACTTATTTCTATCTTTACATTTTTCCTTATAAATATACAATTCTTCCCAAGCATTCATTACATATCCTTTCTTACAATTCTTTAAAATATCTAGACTATCCTCCATTTTTCCTAGTGAGTGCCCATTTTGTAACAGGTGTTGTGCGACATTTGATCTTTCCGGTTTGTTGTTCCTCCATGCAGATATGTGGTTTTTGAAGCGGTTAACGAAGTTCACAGTCTGTCCAATGTAGAAGCTATCACAATCGTCACAATTGATTTTATATATGCCTGAAGTGTCGAATTTGTTACAATCTTCTATTTTTGGATGCAGTATTTTACTCATGGTGTTCTGAGTCCTGTAGGCTATTGAAACTCCGTATTTCTTGAATCTGTTAGCAGTCCTTTGTGTTGTAGTCCCCGTGTAGCTAAATGTGATATATCTAGTGTTTTCCTCTTTTATCTCTTCTAATGTTGTTCTGCTGTGTAGTGTATTCTGTCTATCGATTTTCCTCCTCGTCTTCCTTGCGATGTCCTCTATCGTCTTGGTCCGAAATCCATTCACTTGAGCGATCTTCTTAATGGTGTCCAGTTCTTTTTTCCTATTGGTTTGGCTAAGTGGGATCTTATAGGCTCGGTACAGCATAGATCTAAAGGCTGCGGTCTTGTGGATTGTCGGATGGATAGACTTGTTGTTGATTGTAGTGTCCGTTTGCGTAGGTTTCCTGTAGATGTCAAACTCTATCTTGCTGTCTTTTCTCTCTAATGTGAGGTCCAGGAATTTGATCTTTTTGTTTTCTTCAAACTCGTTAGTAAAGGTGAGGTTCGGGTGGTGGTTACTTGGTTGGTTGGTGGTGGTGGTGAGTACTTGATGGCCTCGATTTTGAATTTAAAACACTGATCTCGCCTCGTCAACATGGATTCCGCACTGGGAGATCTACTACAAGCAATTTGGTCGTTTTCCAAAACTATATTACTTCGGCCTTCTCAAGAGGCAACCAAGTCGACTGCATCTATCTGGACTTCGCTAAGGCGTTCGACAGGGTTAGTCACAAGCTTCTCCTCGCCAAACTTGAAGGCCTAGGCTTTGTTGGACCTCTGCTTCAGTTTATCAGATCCTACCTTCAGGGACGCTCTTTAAAAGTTAGATGTGGGACTGCTTACTCTTACCCCATCCACGTACCATCTGGAGTGCCACAAGGATCTCACCTTGGACCCTTTCTATTCAACTTATTTATAAATGACATTGGCGACACCTTGGATTCTGAGTTCCTTCTGTTCGCGGATGATGCAAAACTTTTCTTAGAGATCTCCAGTGCTCAAGACTTCACTCGTCTTCAGTCATCAATAAATGCAGTGATGAATTGGTGCATTGACAATTCAATGAGTCTGAACACCTCTAAATGTGTCGTTATGTCCTTTTCTCGCAGTCAGAACACTCATGAGCATGGCTATTTTCTTGGGGACGACCCTCTGCATAGAGTTTGGAGGTATAAAGATCTTGGCATAATAACTACTCCAACACTTCATCCAGGAGAGCATATCCAACAAATTTGCCACAAATCAAGTTCCACTCTGGCTCAGGCTCTGGCTCTGGTTCAGTTCTGGGCTTTCTCTTCCGCTTCACTCGAGGACTCTCCATTAATGCCTTGGTGTTGCTTTTTCGTGCACTGGTTCGTCCCACCCTCGAATACAACTCTCCTGTCTGGGCTCCATATCAGACTGGACTCATATCTTCGCTGGAGAGAGTTCAAGTTCGTTTCATTAGGGTCCTTGGCTGCAGAATGGGATATCGCTACCTTGATGCTCCCGTGAATCTCATCAGATCTCAGTTTAATCTATGCTGCTTGGAAGATCGGAGGAAAATTTCGGACGCTCTGTTTCTCATGAAGATTGTAAGTGGAAATATCGACTGCCCTGAGCTTTTGGGAGGAATACCATTCCACGTTCCTGTCCGCACAAGATCCAAGGATACGTTTGAGCGGAGGCACTACAATACTGTATATTTACAGCGAAGCACTATCCCTCGCCTTTTGCGGGTCGGCAACGAGGTCGGCGCAGTGTTGGATTTTCACCGTTCCAGCGTGGCTGCTTTCCGCTCCAATCTGTGTCGCCTCTTCTCTGTAAATAATTTGTAGTTAATGCTTACATCATGTTAACGGCACTGTGTTCAACCTTCGATCAGCTATTTATTTTTTGTCACTTTAGTATTTATATCTGTTTTTGTCATGTAAGTCTTGCTTAGAGGATTCCAAACCGTGTATTTATTGTTTTGTTAAGTCTTGTTTTGTTATTGTTTTAAAAAGTTTATCATGGTTTCCATCTTCATTGTTATGTTTTTCTTGTTCTTGTTATTGTAATTTATTCAGAATAGCCTTTATTTGTTGTTAAATTTGAGTTTGATAGCTACTACTTACTGTACCTCTTGTAAAAATGGTGTTACCGTGGAAATAAATGAATTGAATTGAATTGAATTGAATTGGTTGTTTAGTGTCTGCATCATCGTTTCGTGCTCCTGCTCCTGGGCTTGTCTGAAGATAACAATAATGTCGTCTACATATCTAACATACAGTTTTACATCATGATTTTTTCTTAAATTCGTTAACATTTCTTTTTCCTGATGCTGTAAAAATATTTCTGACAAAATTGCCAAAAGTGGACTTCCCATAGCTAAACCATCTGTTTGTTCGTAAAATCTATTGTTGAATCAAAAATAATTTTGCTTCAAAACAGTCACAAGTAATTTTACAATCTGATTGACATATTCATCGTCTAAACTATTCGGTACTTACGTATTAAACGGAGGCCACAATTTGTCAGCGCGCTGCGGCGGTTATGTTAGGTTGGGTTATCGTAAATATTATGTGTGTAGGACTTTCCTCGCTTGGTTATGAATCGATACCAGACGAGTTATACTTTCTATTATGATAACCCAACCTAACATAACCGCCGCAGCGCGCTGACAAAATGTGGCCTCCGTTTAATACGTAAGTACCAACTATTCTGTAAAAGCCTACATTTAACAAGATCTACAGTTCCGGATACAGGAATGTTTGTGTACAGATTTGCGATATCAAATGAGACTAGCCTACTATTCGAATCTATATCTATGTTCTTGACACGTTCAACAAATTCATACCTATTCTTTACATTGTATACATGTTCTAATTCTAAATCATTGCTGAGCTTACTTGCTAACAATTTTGAAACATTGTAGGTAGGAGCACATTTAAAGTTAACTAATGGTCTGATGGGTACATTCTTCTTGTGTATTTTTGGGATCCCTTTCATCACGGGCGCTTTAGAATTTAGGATGTTCATCTTCTGTCGACATTCTTCGGGAATCACTCTGGTGCATCTCTTCACGACGTCAGACAGCTCTCTTTGGTACTTCTGCGTTGGATCCTTTTTCAGCTCTTTGAAGTTATTTTCTTTGATGAAATCTTCCGTCTTCTTTATATATTCTTCTTTTCCGAGCACTACAATGGCGTTGCTTTTGTCTGCTTTCACAACGATTGAGCTATTCTCTTCCAGTTTCTTCTTTATTTTGCTGCACGTCTTCAGTTCTTAATTTCTGCTGGGATCTATGTGTCCTTGGCTGGTGAAATCGTTGGCTGTTACTTCCTTCCGAACGGCATAATGGTCTACGTCTCTGAGTGATTTTACATTTGCTTCAACTTCAGTAGCTAGTAGTTCGTTTTCGCCCTTCTTCTTCATTGGGAAATTGTACTTCATTCCGTAGTTCAGTATTTTCGTTTCTTCTTCACTGAATTGAATGTCTGTAAGGTTGATGACTCTCTTCTGGAATTTGTGTTCTGTACTGGTCCTATCCAAGTCTTTATTAGGTGTATTCTTCTCTACGAGTTTGTCTAATTTGTAGTTTATCCGTAAATATTTCCTGTCCATGGCATCTTCAACCTCTTCACTGACGACTTCGTGTAGTAAATTCCATGCTATTAGTCCGTATGATCTCAAAAATTGTAGGTGGATGTCGTAGGCAATCTGGTTCAGTTCTTCTTTTTCACAGTAAAGTTGTTTGATCATATTTTGGATGAATAATACCTCTCCTTGTTCCTTGGTTCTTTTAGCGGCAGTAGTTTACAGTTGACTTTGATTTTAGCGTATTGTGGTGTAATTCTCTTCTTGATGCATTCTTTGTTTGAAGTAAATATCTGCAATCTTCATGGAAATCTTGATTCTTGTATCCATATATTTTGCTGCTAATTTTGCTTGACTAGCTTCACTAAATAACTTCTTGATCAGCATTGTACGTGTTATTAAATTTACTTAAAGTAAATAAAAGAAACGTCTTAAAACACTTAAAACATATATTTACGCTTATACTGTTACTCACAAGACGGTAAATATACAAAAAAGGTGGTAAGTAGTGATCGATTTCGATTGGACACTCCAATCATCATCAGACCCAATAGGCGAATGACAAGAATCTTGAATGGTGTCCCTACTTATACCCTATTGGCTACCGGAAGCACCAGCCAATACATTTTTATAAGTGCAACTGGAATCAAAATGTATTTGTTCATTAATCAACTTATTTCTATCTTTACATTTTTCCTTATAAATATACAATTCTTCCCAAGCATTCATTACATATCCTTTCTTACAATTCTTTAAAATATCTAGACTATCCTCCATTTTTCCTAGTGAGTGCCCATTTTGTAACAGGTGTTGTTCGACATTTGATCTTTCCGGTTTGTTGTTCCTCCATGCAGATATGTGGTTTTTGAAGCGGTTAACGAAGTTCACAGTCTGTCCAATGTAGAAGCTATCACAATCGTCACAATTGATTTTATATATGCCTGAAGTGTCGAATTTGTTACAATCTTCTATTTTTGGATGCAGTATTTTACTCATGGTGTTCTGAGTCCTGTAGGCTATTGAAACTCCGTATTTCTTGAATCTGTTAGCAATCCTTTGTGTTGTAGTCCCCGTGTAGCTAAATGTGATATATCTAGTGTTTTCCTCTTTTATCTCTTCTAATGTTGTTCTGCTGTGTAGTGTATTCTGTCTATCGATTTTCCTCCTCGTCTTCCTTGCGATGTCCTCTATCGTCTTGGTCCGAAATCCATTCACTTGAGCGATCTTCTTAATGGTGTCCAGTTCTTTTTTCCTATTGGTTTGGCTAAGTGGGATCTTAAAGGCTCGGTACAGCATAGATCTAAAGGCTGCGGTCTTGTGGATTGTCGGATGGATAGACTTGTTGTTGATTGTAGTGTCCGTTTGCGTAGGTTTCCTGTAGATGTCAAACTCTATCTTGCTGTCTTTTCTCTCTAATGTGAGGTCCAGGAATTTGATCTTTTTGTTTTCTTCAAACTCGTTAGTAAAGGTGAGGTTCGGGTGGTGGTTGTTTAGTGTCTGCATCATCGTTTCGTGCTCCTGCTCCTGGGCTTGTCTGAAGATAACAAGAATGTCGTCTACATATCTAACATACAGTTTTACATCATGATTTTTTCTTAAATTCGTTAACATTTCTTTTTCCTGATGCTGTAAAATATTTCTGACAAAATTGCCGAAAGTGGACTTCCCATAGCTAAACCATCTGTTTGTTCGTAAAATCTATTGTTGAATCAAAAATAATTTTGCTTCAAAACAATCACAAGTAATTTTACAATCTGATTGACATATTCATCGTCTAAACTATTCTGTAAAAGCCTACATTTAACAAGATCTACAGTTTCGGATACAGGAATGTTTGTGTACAGATTTGCGATATCAAATGAGACTAGCCTACTATTCGAATCTATATCTATGTTCTTGACACGTTCAACAAATTCATACCTATTCTTTACATTGTATACATGTTCTAATTCTAAATCATTGCTGAGCTTACTTGCTAACAATTTTGAAACATTGTAGGTAGGAGCACATTTAAAGTTAACTAATGGTCTGATGGGTACATTCTTCTTGTGTATTTTTGGGATCCCTTTCATCACGGGCGCTTTAGAATTTAGGATGTTCATCTTCTGTCGACATTCTTCGGGAATCACTCTGGTGCATCTCTTCACGACGTCGGACAGCTCTCTTTGGTACTTCTGCGTTGGATCCTTTTTAGCTCTTTGAAGTTATTTTCTTTGATGAAATCTTCCGTCTTCTTTATATATTCTTCTTTTCCGAGCACTACAATGGCGTTGCTTTTGTCTGCTTTCACAACGATTGAGCTATTCTCTTCCAGTTTCTTCTTTATTTTGCTGCACGTCTTCAGTTCTTAATTTCTGCTGGATCTATGTGTCCTTGGCTGGTGAAATCGTTGGCTGTTACTTCCTTCCGAACGGCATAATGGTCTACGTCTCTGAGTGATTTTACATTTGCTTCAACTTCAGTAGCTAGTAGTTCGTTTTCGCCCTTCTTCTTCATTGGGAAATTGTACTTCATTCCGTAGTTCAGTATTTTCGTTTCTTCTTCACTGAATTGAATGTCTGTAAGGTTGATGACTCTCTTCTGGAATTTGTGTTCTGTACTGGTCCTATCCAAGTCTTTATTAGGTGTATTCTTCTCTACGAGTTTGTCTAATTTGTAGTTTATCCGTAAATATTTCCTGTCCATGGCATCTTCAACCTCTTCACTGACGACTTCGTGTAGTAAATTCCATGCTATTAGTCCGTATGATCTCAAAAATTGTAGGTGGATGTCGTAGGCAATCTGGTTCAGTTCTTCTTTTTCACAGTAAAGTTGTTTGATCATATTTTGGATGAATAATACCTCTCCTTGTTCCTTGGTTCTTTTAGCGGCAGTAGTGTTACAGTTGACTTTGATTTTAGCGTATTGTGGTGTAATTCTCTTCTTGATGCATTCTTTGTTTGAAGTAAATATCTGCAATCTTCATGGAAATCTTGATTCTTGTATCCCTATATTTTGCTGCTAATTTTGCTTGACTAGCTTCACTAAATAACTTCTTGATCAGCATTGTACGTGTTATTAAATTTACTTAAAGTAAATAAAAGAAACGTCTTAAAACACTTAAAACATATATTTACGCTTATACTGTTACTCACAAGACGGTAAATATACAAAAAAGGTGGTAAGTGGTGATCGATTTCGATTGGACACTCCAATCATCATCAGACCCAATAGGCGAATGACAAGAATCTTGAATGGCGTCCCTACTTATACCCTATTGGCTACCGAAAGCACCGGCCAATACATTTTTATAAGTGCAACTGGAATCAAAATGTATTTGTTCATTAATCAACTTATTTCTATCTTTACATTTTTCCTTATAAATATACAATTCTTCCCAAGCATTCATTACATATCCTTTCTTACAATTCTTTAAAATATCTAGACTATCCTCCATTTTTCCTAGTGAGTGCCCATTTTGTAACAGGTGTTGTGCGACATTTGATCTTTCCGGTTTGTTGTTCCTCCATGCAGATATGTGGTTTTTGAAGCGGTTAACGAAGTTCACAGTCTGTCCAATGTAGAAGCTATCACAATCGTCACAATTGATTTTATATATGCCTGAAGTGTCGAATTTGTTACAATCTTCTATTTTTGGATGCAGTATTTTACTCATGGTGTTCTGAGTCCTGTAGGCTATTGAAACTCCGTATTTCTTGAATCTGTTAGCAGTCCTTTGTGTTGTAGTCCCCGTGTAGCTAAATGTGATATATCTAGTGTTTTCCTCTTTTATCTCTTCTAATGTTGTTCTGCTGTGTAGTGTATTCTGTCTATCGATTTTCCTCCTCGTCTTCCTTGCGATGTCCTCTATCGTCTTGGTCCGAAATCCATTCACTTGAGCGATCTTCTTAATGGTGTCCAGTTCATTTTTCCTATTGGTTTGGCTAAGTGGGATCTTATAGGCTCGGTACAGCATAGATCTAAAGGCTGCGGTCTTGTGGATTGTCGGATGGATAGACTTGTTGTTGATTGTAGTGTCCGTTTGCGTAGGTTTCCTGTAGATGTCAAACTCTATCTTGCTGTCTTTTCTCTCTAATGTGAGGTCCAGGAATTTGATCTTTTTGTTTTCTTCAAACTCGTTAGTAAAGGTGAGGTTCGGGTGGTGGTTGTTTAGTGTCTGCATCATCGTTTCGTGCTCCTGCTCCTGGGCTTGTCTGAAGATAACAAGAATGTCGTCTATATATCTAACATACAGTTTTACATCATGATTTTTTTTTAAATTCGTTAACATTTCTTTTTCCTGATGCTGTAAAAATATTTCTGACAAAATTGCCGAAAGTGGACTTCCCATAGCTAAACCATCTGTTTGTTCGTAAAATCTATTGTTGAATCAAAAATAATTTTGCTTCAAAACAATCACAAGTAATTTTACAATCTGATTGACATATTCATCGTCTAAACTATTCTGTAAAAGCCTACATTTAACAAGATCTACAGTTTCGGATACAGGAATGTTTGTGTACAGATTTGCGATATCAAATGAGACTAGCCTACTATTCGAATCTATATCTATGTTCTTGACACGTTCAACAAATTCATACCTATTCTTTACATTGTATACATGTTCTAATTCTAAATCATTGCTGAGCTTACTTGCTAACAATTTTGAAACATTGTAGGTAGGAGCACATTTAAAGTTAACTAATGGTCTGATGGGTACATTCTTCTTGTGTATTTTTGGGATCCCTTTCATCACGGGCGCTTTAGAATTTAGGATGTTCATCTTCTGTCGACATTCTTCGGGAATCACTCTGGTGCATCTCTTCACGACGTCGGACAGCTCTCTTTGGTACTTCTGCGTTGGATCCTTTTTAGCTCTTTGAAGTTATTTTCTTTGATGAAATCTTCCGTCTTCTTTATATATTCTTCTTTTCCGAGCACTACAATGGCGTTGCTTTTGTCTGCTTTCACAACGATTGAGCTATTCTCTTCCAGTTTCTTCTTTATTTTGCTGCACGTCTTCAGTTCTTAATTTCTGCTGGGATCTATGTGTCCTTGGCTGGTGAAATCGTTGGCTGTTACTTCCTTCCGAACGGCATAATGGTCTACGTCTCTGAGTGATTTTACATTTGCTTCAACTTCAGTAGCTAGTAGTTCGTTTTCGCCCTTCTTCTTCATTGGGAAATTGTACTTCATTCCGTAGTTCAGTATTTTCGTTTCTTCTTCACTGAATTGAATGTCTGTAAGGTTGATGACTCTCTTCTGGAATTTGTGTTCTGTACTGGTCCTATCCAAGTCTTTATTAGGTGTATTCTTCTCTACGAGTTTGTCTAATTTGTAGTTTATCCGTAAATATTTCCTGTCCATGGCATCTTCAACCTCTTCACTGACGACTTCGTGTAGTAAATTCCATGCTATTAGTCCGTATGATCTCAAAAATTGTAGGTGGATGTCGTAGGCAATCTGGTTCAGTTCTTCTTTTTCACAGTAAAGTTGTTTGATCATATTTTGGATGAATAATACCTCTCCTTGTTCCTTGGTTCTTTTAGCGGCAGTAGTGTTACAGTTGACTTTGATTTTAGCGTATTGTGGTGTAATTCTCTTCTTGATGCATTCTTTGTTTGAAGTAAATATCTGCAATCTTCATGGAAATCTTGATTCTTGTATCCCTATATTTTGCTGCTAATTTTGCTTGACTAGCTTCACTAAATAACTTCTTGATCAGCATTGTACGTGTTATTAAATTTACTTAAAGTAAATAAAAGAAACGTCTTAAAACACTTAAAACATATATTTACGCTTATACTGTTACTCACAAGACGGTAAATATACAAAAAAGGTGGTAAGTAGTGATCGATTTCGATTGGACACTCCAATCATCATCAGACCCAATAGGCGAATGACAAGAATCTTGAATGGCGTCCCTACTTATACCCTATTGGCTACCGGAAGCACCGGCCAATACATTTTTATAAGTGCAACTGGAATCAAAATGTATTTGTTCATTAATCAACCTATTTCTATCTTTACATTTTTCCTTATAAATATACAATTCTTCCCAAGCATTCATTACATATCCTTTCTTACAATTCTTTAAAATATCTAGACTATCCTCCATTTTTCCTAGTGAGTGCCCATTTTGTAACAGGTGTTGTGCGACATTTGATCTTTCCGGTTT